>NW_026856634.1:0-196380 GCF_026571515.1 Ruditapes philippinarum | reverse complement strand
TAAACCCTTAAAAAATAAAAGTTTTTATACTGTCTATGTGCTAAAAAATCATTTGTCTCTTCATCTCTAATTGTTGGTTTTCATCTTAATCTTCCTTCTTCTTTTTCTCTTTCTTTAATTTATTTTCTATTAATATATTATATTAAAATATCTATCAATTACAAATAATTCAAGTACCTTACCTAATTTTGTGGATTTTTTGATCAATAGAAGCGGTTGTGGCACACATTTGTTATATGCTCTTTTCTTGCTCATCTACCAGCCATGTATTAGTTTTATTGTAATTTATCAATAATGGAGATGGACTTTAATAAGCACCTAGTGCTTCCGTCAAAATCCATTGCGTGTATTATGTAAGTATGGTTATGAAAATGTATGTATAATGTATGATTACAATATATGCAATAAATATGTTTAAACCAACTGAAAAATGATTAAGTTAACCAAACTTGACAGCGAAAAATGAGCATAATCCACTTTACAACACATATTCAACAATGTTTTAAAACATAGATCAATATATATACATATATATAGATATATATATATATATATATATATAAATTTGGAGAAAATAAACGTTCATACAGTGCTAAAGTATAAATACCCAAGTACTTTCGGCGTATTATGCCTTCATCAGGGGTGTATTACATGTATAATGTGCACACAATCGAGCACAAAATCTCAATACGTGTGTACTGTATAGTATCAAAAATTGAATTCAAGAATTGAAAATTGAGTTCAATTTTTGATACTATACAGTACACACGTATTGAGATTTTGTGCTCGATTGTGTGCACATTATACATGTAATACACCCCTGATGAAGGCATAATACGCCGAAAGTACTTGGGTATTTATACTTTAGCACTGTATGAACGTTTATTTTCTCCAAATTTATTGTTTTTTTCCACGTTCTTGTATCCTTCTTTGGATCCAGTGTTTTTGAAAGGTATTTTGTAGATGCAAATATTTTTCACAAACCTATATATATATATATATATATATATATATATATATATATATATATATATATATATATATATATATATATATATATATATATATATATATATATATATATATATATATATATATTTATTTATATACTTTTTTTCAATATTCATATAATTTACTGTGTTGTTTTTCTTAAGAATTAACACCTAAATACTAATAATATGTTACAATTTCATATAAAAGTTGCATATAGTATTACTTAAAATTAAATTGTTATTGAAACATATACATTTAATAACAGACTGAGCTGGCACGATGGCTGAAGTAGACGGTCGTTCAACTTTAACTGACATTGTTTGTACCCCTTGTTTTGAGGATGATATTAGAGAACAAGCTGTGAAATATTGTTCTGAATGTGAGGAGTTTTTGTGTACAGGATGCACACGACACCATGGAAGACAGAGAATAAGTCGTTCCCATCAGCTTGTAGACAAGAACGAGGCAAAACAAGGGTCACATGTGACCGTGACAGCAAAATGTTTATATCACTTAGATCGTGACATAGAGATGTACTGTGAGGAACATGACATGGTTTATTGTTTAAAGTGTATTGCTACAGATCATAGGTTTGCATTCATTTTAGATTAATTTCTCATTGTTAAGTATCTTTTTAAGAATTACTTAATATATGATTTGTAATAAGTCTTAAAATCAATCTTTATTTCATATTTTGGTAATAATATCATTGATATAATTGAAACCATGTGAGTTTGTAGTAACAAAATATGTAAAAAGGGTGACATAAAAGAACCAGCCATCGAAACAGTATTTTTTTTTTTTGGGGGGGGGGGGGTATATGTGTTGTAAAGTTAGTGTCACAATCATCTTGAAACATTGCAAGAAGGTAGGATAATTAAATATGTCATATATTATCTAAACTGTTTATGCGTAACATCTTTCAAAGTGATGAGCATGATGATTGGACATTATAACACAACAAGATCACCTCCATAAATGTTGAAACGTAAAGTAGAATGATCATACTTTAGAAATAATGGGGATACTAAAATATTCTTAATTTCTTGTTACCAGGTACTGTACGAAAGTGATTGCTTTAGACGACTTATCAGTTTCTACTGATCAGAAAAGAGAAACGCAATGTTTAAAAGCTGACATTATAAACATCCAAGACCATTTAGAAAATACTGATAAGAAAACGAAAACAAACATGAAAAGCATAGAGGAACAAAGAAATGACATCATTTCGCAAATAGAAGGATTTGCGCGCGGTTTGGTAGAACATATCCAGAAGTTGGAGCGTGAAGCTTTGGAAGGCCTCGATGCGGAATATTCTTTGGTCAAAGGAGAACTGGAGAAAAATATGTCTAAGTTAAGTAAAGCTAAACAAGAAATTGAGCAGGTAAGAAGTCAGCTACAAGACGTGGACAGTCTGGATAAAATACAACAATTTGTTCAGACAAAACTGATACAACAAACTTTCAACGATGCAGTAGAAGTATTTGAACAAAATGAAGCTAAGGGCATTCAATCATTGTATTTGAAGGAAAATACAGAATTAAAGTCCTCAGTCAGTTCGTCGACATTTTTAGGGTCTGTACAAAGGATAATAGAAAGAGGAAGAAGAACGTATAAAGTACGCTCACAGAAGGAGGAAAATATCGGCATGAAAATCGACAATAGGCACTCCTACATTTGTGATATATGTCAGCTTCAAGACGGTACAATCATACTGGCTGATGGTAATAATATGAGGATAAAGAGGCTTGATGTGAAATATAACATCAAAGATAGTTTGGATCTAGAATCATATCCCAGAGGTATCTGTTATACTGGTAATACTGAGGTTGCTGTGAAACTTTTAAACAACAAAGTTTGGTTTATATCAGTAGGAAGCTCATTATCTAAGGTGAGAGATATAACTGTTACAGGTGGAGGTTACTATGGAATGACATATTGTGCTGGAAAGTTGTGGGTTTCTGCTGGGAATTGTGTAAATGTATACAGTATGTCTGGAACATTATTAGATTCTATCGGTAGTAATGGCAATGGTCAACGCATATTTACATCTATACAACAAATGACCGCCAGGGAAGAAAATGTTTTTGTAGCAGACTCAAGTCATCGTGTTGTCTGTTTGACAAGGGATGGAACGGTGAAAAGAGAACTGATCGATAAGAGGCTTAATGACACATTCGGTGTATGTGTATCCAATGATGGAACCGTGTTTATTTCTGGGTATAGGTCAAACAATATCGTTATGATTGATAACGATGGAAAATGCCTTGGAGAACTAGTTTGTCGTCTAGTAAGCCCATTATCATTATTGTTCGATGACAAGAAAAACTGTTTAGTTGTTGCATGCTATCCTGACAAAATTATAGTTAATTATATCTGACATTTTACAATATAATGTGTGCATTGTTGTTATATTGCACATAGATTTTAAATGCTACAGGTGGAGAGATAGATTTACAGTAATATTATCAAACATTTCATATTCAACGGTCAGCCTCTACATATATTTACCTTCCCTGTTAAATGTATGATGATAACTCAATATCTAATCTGTTCAATTACTGATATTTTATCAAATTATATGTAGAGCTTTGCTAGGTTGTCCAGCTGTTGGTTTTGTGGGCCTAAAATAAAATTTAATTTGTTTCCCCTTCCCTACCTACCCCCCCCCCCAAAAAAAAAATGCCCCTTCCCAAAAGATTCTGGTTCTTTGGGGATGAAAGTTTTTTTTTAAAAGTACAATAGGTACAATCTTATCTGATATTTTAGACAGCCAGCATACTTAATAATTTGTTGCATATCTAAGTTGTGAATATGTAAACTGTTGCACTTCATAAATTAATTCTAATAGGTCATTATACATATATTAAGTTTAGTTATCATTATATTTATTTGCTGAGTGAGCATTAGACTGTTTACATTATTAGGAAGTCATAAAATGGTGTCACTGCTTTCCATATTTATTTGATGAAAAGGAAAATAATAATTTTCCAACTTTTTGTTCTCTGAAATCTTGTACATGTAGTTGTTTTTAACTATATATGACGCTTTTTAAATGCAAAATGTACTTAATGGTCAGTAAGGCATCAATGTTGTTTTTTTTTATCGTAGCGGAACTCATTCGGTGTCTGGAACACCATTTGTACAGAAATTCTGTCAAGCTGTTGGTTTTGTAGTCCATTTTATGTTATATATCCTAGATTATGAAAACATAGGCCATGTGTTGTATGCTATAAAAAATAATTGTAGATTGTCGATATGTCCACATGCTTTTTGTAAAACAATAAACAAATATGGACTTTTTTATCTGGCGAATATGATGTGATATGTACTGAAACAAGAGCACCGCCAGGCGGAGCATTATATGTCCGAAAGTGTTTTTGTTTTAGTAAGGATGAAGCATTTGTAAGACATGGGAATTAACTGTTCATCCTATCAATTTTAACAGATGTAGGTTGATTAATACTTAAGTTATTAATAATGACCTAAACCTTTGACCTTGACCATTCTAAAATCAATAGGGGTCTTCTAACTTATATGGACAATCATCCTAAAGAGTTTGAACATTGTGGGTCAAATGGAACTTAAGTTATGCTCCGGAAACTGTTTTCAATTTTAAGGTCATAGTGACCTTGACCTTTGACCTTTTGACCCCAAAATTAATACGGGTCTTCTACCCAATATGGACAATCATCCTATGAAGTTTGAATATTGTGGGCCAAATGGAACGTAAGTTATGCTCCGGAAACTGTTTTCAGTATCGTGGTAATAGTTACCTTGACCTTTGAACTTGTGACCATAAAATCAATAGGGGTCTTCTACCCAATATGGACAATCATCCTATGAAGTTTGAACATTGTGGGTCAAATGGAACTTACGTTTTGCTCCAGAAACTGTTTTAAGTATCAAGGTAATAGTGACCTTGACCTTTGACCTTGTGACCCCAAAATCAAAAGGTGTCTTCTACCAAATATGGACAATCATCTTATGAAGTTTGAACATTGTGGGTCAATTGGAACTTAAGTTATGCTTCGGAAACTGTTTTCAGTTTTAAGGTAATAGTGACCTTGACCTTTGACCTTTTGACCCCAAAATCATTAGGGGTCTTTACCCAATATGGACAATCATCCTATTAAGTTTGAATATTGTGGGCTAAATGGAACTTAAGTTATGCCCGGAAACCAAATTGCTAACGGACAAATTGCTTACGGACGGAAACTATTTTCAGTATCAAGGTAAAAGTGACCTTGACCTTTGAGCTTTTGACCCCAAAATCAATAGGGGTCTTCTACCCAATATGGACAATCATCTTATAGTTCGATCATTGTGGGTCAAATGGAACTTAAGTTATGCTCCAGAAACTGTTTTAAGTATCAAGGTAATAGTGACCTTGACCTTTGACCTTTTGACCCCAAAATCAAGAGAGGTCTTCTACTTAATATGGACAATCATCCTATGAAGATTGAACATTGTGGGTCAAATGGAACTTAAGTTATGCTTCGGAAACTGTTGTTTTCAGTTTTAAGGTAATAGTGACTTTGACCTTTTGACCCCAAAATCGATAGGGGTCTTCCACCCAATATAGACAATCATCCTATGAAGCTTGAACATTGTGGGCCAAATGGAACTTAAGTTATGCTCCGGAAACCTAATTGCTAACGGACAAATTGCAAACGGCCGGAAACTGTTTTCAGTATCAAGGTAATAGTAACCTTGACATTTGACCTTTTGACCCCAAAATCAATAGGGGTCTTCTACCAAATATGGACAATCATCCTATGAAGTTTGATCATTGTGGGCTAAATGGAACTTAAGTTATGTTCCGGAAACCAAATTGCTAACGGACGGAAACTATTTTCAGTATCAAGGTAATAGTGACTTTGACCTTTGACCTTTTGACCCCAAAATCAATAGGGGTCTTCTACCCAATATGGACAATCATACTTTAGTTTGATCATTGTGGGTCAAATGGAACTTTAGTTATGCTCCGGAAATGTTTTCAGTTTTAAGGTAATAGTGACCTTGACCTTTGACCGTTTGACCCAAAATCAATATGAGTCTTCTTCCCAATATGGACAATCATCCTATGAAGTTTGAACATTGTGGGCCAAATGGAACTTAAGTTATGCTCCGGAAACCAAATTGCTAACGGACAGAAACTGTTTTCAGTATCAAGGTAAAAGTGACCTTTGACCTTTTGACTCCAAAATCAATAAGGGTCTTCTACCCAATATGGACAATCATCCTATGAAGTTTGAACATTGTGGGCCAAATGGAACTTAAGTTATGCTTCGGAAACTGTTGTTCTCAGTTTTAAGGTAATAGTGACTTTGACCTTTTGACCCCAAAATCGATAGGGGTCTTCCACCCAATATTGACAATCATCCTATGAAGCTTGAACATTGTGGGCCAAATGGAACTTAAGTTATGCTCCGGAAACCAAATTGCTAACGGACAAATTGCAATCGGCCGGAAACTGTTTTCAGTATCAAGGTAATAGTAACCTTGACCTTTGACCTTTTGACCCCAAAATCAATAGGGGTCTTCTACCCAATATGGACAATCATACTATAGTTTGATCATTGTGGGTCAAATGGAACTTTAGTTATGCTCCGGAAACTGTTTTCAGTTTTAAGGTAATAGTGACCTTGACCTTTGACCTTTTGACCCCAAAGATCAATAGGGGTCTTCTTCCCAATATGGACAATCATCCTATGAAGTTTGAACATTGTGGGCCAAATGGAACTTAAGTTATGCTCCGGAAACCAGATTGCTAACGGACAAAATCTGTTTTCAGTATCAAGGTAAAAGTGACCTTGGCCTTTGACCGTTTTGACCCCAAAATCAATAGGGGTCTTCTACCCAATATGGACAATCATCCTATGAAGTTTGAACATTGTGAGCAAAATGGAACTTAAGTTATGCTCCGGAAACCATATTGCTAACGGACAAATTGCTAACGGACGGAAAATGTTTTCAGTATCAAGGTAAAAGTGACCTTGACCTTTCATCTTTTGACCCCAAAATCAATAGGGGTCTTCTACCCAATATGGACAATCATCCTATGAAGTTTGAACATTGTGGGTCAAATGGAACTTAAGTTATGCTCCGGAAACCAAATTGCTAACGGACGGACGGACGCCAGGGGGTATAACATAATATGCCATTTCGGGCATATAAAAATTAATATAGCCGAGGTCAATATTAATTTTTCAGTACATATTACATCATATTCACCAGCTAAAAAGTCCATATCTGTTTTATTATATAATGTATAAATAGCTTTTAATATGGCTTATTAAATCTGCCAGAAATCGCCATTTTTCAGCCATATATTGGCGGTATCTTTTAAAGAAGCACGCCTCCAGATACATGTTAAATTTCATGAAAATTTTGATAATGTATTTGACAGTAAAATATTGTGAGATGAACAAATAAAGTTTTTTACATATTGCAATTGGCACTTACAATCCATGCCAATAACCAAAAAGAGGTCAAAATGTGCACAAAAGCCTTTACTGCGATAGTAACTCAGTAGAAATATGGTGATAAAATACTGCAAAATCAGTCTTAAATCGCAAATAATATGTAAACTTTAACATTAATCTTGATTGTTTTTACCTTTCTTGAAATATTAGTACATTTTTTTCAATTTTCATTTTCTTGAAATATTTTTGCTCGTCTGGAGGCGTGCAGCTTTAAATGAGTGTATAAGCACGCTTATTCTTAATGTTCTTTAAAATGTAAAGAAACTAAAATAAACTAATTTGACACTTAGTAAAGAGTAATCCACGTTTTTGTTGTTGTTATGCCCCCATTTCGAAGAAAAGGGGGTATATTGCTTTGCACTTGTCGGTCCGTCGGTCCGTCGGTCCGTAGACCAAATGGTTTCCGAGTGATAACTAAAGAACCCTTAGGCCTAGGAACTTCAAACTTGGTATGGTGATTGGTCATGACCAGTAGATGAACCCTATTGATTTTGGGGTCAAGGGGTCAAAGGTCAAGATCACATTGACCTTGTAAGCAAAAACGGTTTCCGATCAACAACTAAAGAACCTTAAGGCCTAGGAACTTCAAACTTGGTATGGTGATTGGTCATGATCAGTAGATGACCCCTATTGATTTTTGGGTCAAGGGGTCAAAGGTCAAGGTCACATTGACCTTGTAAGGAAAAACGGTTTCCGATCAATAACTAAAGAACTTTAAGGCCTAGGAACTTCAAACTTGGTATGGTGATTGGTCATGATCAGTAGATGACCCCTATTAATTTTAGGGTCAAGGTGTCAAAGGTCAAGGTCACATTGACCTTGTAAGCAAAAACGGTTTCCAATCAATAACTAAAGAACTTTAAGGCCTAGGAACTTCAAACTTGGTATGGTGATTGGTCATGATCAGTAGATAACCCCTATTGATTTTGGAGTCAAGGGGTCAAAGGTCAAGGTCACATTGACCTCTTGGGTAAAAACGGTTTCTGATCAATAACAAAAGAACCCTTAGGCCTAGGAACTTCAAACTTGGTATGGTGATTGGTTATGACCAGCAGATGACCCCTATTGATTTTGGGGTTAAGGGGTCAAAGGTCAAGGTCACATTGACCTTGTAGGTAAAAACGGTTTCCGATCAATAACGAAAGAACCCTTAGGCCTAGGGACTTTATACTTGATATGGTGATTGGTCATGATCAGTATATGACCCCTATTGATTTTGGGGTCAAGGGTTCAAAGGTCAAGGTCACATTGACCTCTTAGGTAAAAACGGTTTCCGATCAATAACTAAAGAACCCTTAGGCCTAGGAACTTCAAACTTGGTATGGTGATTTGTCATGACCAGCAGATGACCCCTATTGATATTGGGGTTATGGGGTCAAAGGGCAAGGTCACATTGACCTTGTAGGTCAAAATGCTTTCCAATCAATAACTTAAGAACCCTTAGGCCTAGGAACTTCAAACTTGGTATGGTGATTGGTCATGACCAGCAGATGACCTATTGATTTTTGGGTCAAGGGGTCAAAGGTCAAGGTCACATGGACCTTGTAGGTAAAAACGGTTTCCGATCAATTTACTAAAAAGGCTTAGGCCTAGGAACTTCAAACTTTGTATGATTATTGGTCGTGACCAGCAGATGACCCCTATTGAGTTTTGGGTCAATGGGTCAAAGGTCAAGGTCACATTGACCTTGTAAGTAAAAACGGTTTCTGATCAATAATTTAAGAACGCTTAGGCCTAGGAACTTCAAACTTGGTATGGTGATTTGTCATGACCAGCAGATTACCCCTATTGATTTTGGGATCAAGGGGTCAAAGGTCAAGGTCACATTGACATTGTAAGTAAAAACGGTTTCTGATCAATAACTAAAGAACGCTTCGGCCTAGGAACTTCAATCTTGGCATAATGATTGGTCATGAGCAGCAGATGACCCCTATTGATTTTGGGGTCAAAGGTCAAGGTCACATTGACCTTGTATGTTAAAACGGTTTCCGATCAATAACTAAAGAACCCTTAGGCCTAGGAACTTCAAACTTGGTATGGTGATTGGTCATGACCAGCAGATGACCTATTGATTTTGGGGTCAAGGGGTCAAAGGTCAAGGTCACATTGACCTTGTAGGTAAAAACGGTTTCTGATCAATTAACTAAAAACGCTTAGGCCTAGGAACTTCAAACTTTGTATGATGATTGGTCGTGACCAGCAAATGACCCCTATTGAGTTTTGGGTCAAGGGGTCTAAGGTTAAGGTCATGACCAGTAGATACTTGATAACCCTTATTAATTGTTTGATCACTGGGTCAGAAGTCATGCATAATAACCTTATCACATGACTAATTGGCTGCTGATAGGGGGCATACATGTTTTACAAACATATCTTGTTGCTTTTTTGTTCTTTCTTTTTCAGAATAACGTATAACAACAAACTTGGCATGACGTCACGTCATAGTCTCGCATCTTTCGGGGAATTTCCAGAAAATATATTTTTAAAAGAAAAAAAAAGTGAATATATTTGAAAATCTATTTTTAGGGGAAAAAACATTGAATATACTCTGATATTGACCTGTTATATTTTTACAAAAAGTTGTGTGCCAGCCAATCAGGGAAAGGCATTTCAAAGCTATTTATAGATTATATAATAATTAGATTTATTTGCTGAAAGAGCATTAGCATGTTTACATTATTACTAATTAGGAAGTCATGTATAAAATGGAATCGCTGCTTTCCCGTTTTAATTGATAATAACACACCCTTCTATGTTCAAAAGGGAAAATGCATAGAAACTTTGTTAGAATATGCAATAAAATCACTGTTGACGTTCTTTATTTAGACATGTGATGTAACCATTAGACATGTGATGTAACCACTAAAAATGCAACGCGCTGAAAATAAGTGCAGAAACAAATCACGCGCAATTCAGCTTAATATCGGTAGTGGCGTAGCTGCCTAACCGCCAAATACGTACGTGGGTACAATTCTATTTGGAAGGTGAACAATAAGAACATCGTTTGAATCTATATTCCGAAATAACACATTTTTTTAAGTTTTAATTCTTTTTAATGTTATGAATGAAAACAAATAATGCAGACATTTTGATAACATCGGAATGTCATAAATGTCACAAAAAAGAAAAAAAACATTATGTAAGACAATAAGTTGAAACGAAATTGCTAAAGAAAAGTTTTTTAATAATATAGAGCTTACACTTAACGACCTTAGTTCAACTAATCAAAAAGAATACTGGAAATTGGTAAAACTTTTAGTTAAAGAAAATTCATCGAGTTGTGTAAATATGAGGATTGTTCAAAAAGTCATAGGACTAAGAGTCTTGCATATTCATATTTCATCCAATTTAGAATATTTTCATATGTATCCGTAAAATGTTTTCAACAATTTATGCATAAGTTTATTAATCTATTGTGATGAACGCGCGTTTCCTGTGATATTGAATAACCATGGTAACACACACCCGGCGCAGCACATAAAAATAGTTATTGAAGCTAAGTTGTACTTCTAATTTATTCATAATTTATACTCTGTTTGTCCATATATTCCATCAACACATTTAATGATATTTAAGTAACATTATATCTAAATTTGATGTCATTCGGGCATGAAATGGCATAATTATTTAGTTTTGAACAGATGTGGTCATAACGTTAATTGTAAAAATATGGCACTCGGTAACAAACAGAAATTCGTACGATCATTAAATTGTGCCACCAAATTGGCAATATTCTTTCAGATACATACAAAAAATAAAATTAAGAAAGGAAAATTATCCTGCCATCACTCGTTTTCAGCTGGTACAATCAATCTAAAAACGGCGAATACAAATCTCTAAGGATGAAAGCGGAAAATTGACGGGACGGTAGTGACGTCAATTGCAAAAGCGCTGTAAATAGATCGGCAGTAAACGGTACGCGGACTGTTCGGCACTTTTTATTTCTGCTTCGGGTCTACTTATTCAGTTCTCACCAAAGGATTGTATATAAGACGTTTCTATCAAACACTATTTTATTGTATCTCATTGGATATACTTGGTTTTAATAAATTAATATAATAATGATTAACGGTAACGATTAGTAGTATTTTCCCAAATTTTGTTTTTATAATAAATGATACCTTTCAATTGATAAATATTGTTATTTTACTGAATATAATAATTTTGTTTTAAAAACGTACGTTGACATACAATAATAAAATTAATCGCTTTTGCATAAGCATTATAAAAGTCCAGGCTTGTGGAATTCCCAGTTTACTCAGTTTACAGTTTAAATATTCGAGAAAAGTCGAGACTGACCGGCTATCGGGCATTTTTCTTGGAGAGTTGAACGAAATTGTGATCGCTGTCTTTCTCGTTTAATCTCAACACACATGAGACCTGATCATGGTCACAAGATTCAGACACCTACAGCCTTAGGGAGAATACTTTCAGGATGGATGACACTTGTTATATTTTGTATTTAGTTAACGACGTCATGAACTTCATTTATTGTATTGTTAGCGTGCGCTGGGTTTCGTATTCCTCCGCTTTATATAAACACGGACACATTAGCATTTTCTGATCTAGACAAAGCCAACACTTTAAATGATATTTTTGTTTCAATTGCAAATATTGACGACTAATTTACCACAATTCGAGCCAAAAACAAATAAAAATTTAAGCAATATTAATATTACAAATCAAGATGTTATAGACATATTATCTAATCTCGTCGTAAATAAAGCTAGCGCACCAGACGAAATCAGTCATAGAATGCTTAAGGAAACTTGTCACACCATTTGTGAGCCTTTCACTATACTTTTTAATAGATCTATTCAAAATAACACATATCCAAACTTATGGAAAGTTGCTTATGTAATGCCATTATTTAAACAAGAGGGACATGATGACCCTGAGTCGCTCAACAGAAACAACTGCTTTTCAGTGTTGGAAATTATTTTTCATATTTTTATAACTTGCCCCTCTAGTAATATACTTTCACAAAACTGATCGTTTTAGCTTTTTTCTTCATAATAAACAATAGAGCCACTAAGATGGCCCTAGATCACTCATCTAAACCATCATTTCATTATTCACCATATAATCTTAATATTTTGGAAAGGTTTTGTAAAAAAAATGTATGTTGCAATTGTGTTCCTATGAGACTATGTCGAATAAATGCAGAATAAATAACCACTAGAGCAGGGTTAAATTTGACTGGACAATTCTTTTTATAACTTTTTTGAATGAAAACATAAATTGACACATGCAAAACATGTACGGTGTAGATGTTTGAAGTTTACAGTTTGGGACAACAATTTTTTTTATACATTCTGTATGGTAACATAACTGTACCTCAAAATAAGATAATAGGTCAAACATTGTAAACAATATGAAGTATTGAAGTATTATATGCCAGTTGATATCAAAATTCAATTCAGCATCAGAAATTACACCCCTAGTCCAAATTTCAAGTCTGTTTGTCAAAAAAACACAAGAATGAAGGTCAAGTTATATAAAAAATATCAAAAGAAGGTCAGTTGATATTATCAAAATTTATTTCGGCATCAGAATTTACAAATCTGGTCCAAATTTAAAATCTGAATGTCAAAATACAAGAAAGAAAATCAAATGGTGTCAATAATACCCAAAGTAGGTCAGCTGGTATCAAAATTGAATTAAACATAAAAAATTACACAAATTACACCCCTGGTCCAAATTTCTAGTATGTGCATTAAAGACAAAAAAGTAGGTAAAGCGATATCAAATATATCAAAAGTAGGCCAGTTCATATCAAAATTCAATTCAGGATCAGAAATTAAACCACATGTCCAACAAAAACGACAAACTAGGTCAAACAATATGAAATAATAATATCATAAGTAGTCAGTTGATATCTTAATTCAATTCGCATCAGAAATTACATTCCTGGTCCAAAATTCAAGTCTCTGTACATAATTCCAAATTTCATGTCTCTGTTCATCAAAAACAAAAAAGTATGTGCAATGGTTTCAAAATTATCAAAAACAGCTCAACTGATGCCAAAATTCAATTATGCACATGAAACTCAGGTTCAACAGTATGTCCCAAAATTTATTGAAATCGGCTTTCTCTAAGTTTCAGTCCAATTCAACAAAAAAATGAAAAAAAAGAAAAAAAATAACAAAATTCAATAAAAAAATTGAGCATACAAACTCATCTTTGTTATTAAGGTGTTTACGCCTAATTTCTTTCCTGGTTAATGACCTACAACTGACCATACAATGATGCAATATGATGTCCGAATTCTAGAGCTGAAAAGATATTCACACATTATAAACAGGTCATGACTTTAAGACTTTCCCCAAGCCATTGAATCTCTTTTGCAATTATTACATAACATAATTATGTACACATTCCAACATGAGCTGTTTCTCTTTCATTATGAAAAAATATTCTGTCATAGAAATTTATTGAAATTTATGAAATTCTTACTAATTTGGATAAAAGAATGAATAAACTATGTATGAGAAGCCACATATCCTATTATAGGCCAAGTAAAGTTGGTCTTTTCTATATAAAAAGTTTTTTTTTTAATGACACTGTCATTATATTTATACTGTGACCACCTATAGTGTGAAGAGTTTAAAACATAACATATCTACTTTGTGTGGAGTCAAAACACATTTATTATATATTTATAAAGAGACTATGTATCCATTGTCAATCATACTTTCTAATATTAAATTTGAGCATATAATATTTTTAAACTATAATTTGTAGACAAACCATGCATGACCTGGGGAATTTAGGCTTTAGCTTAAACAGAGCCAATCAAATTAATATAAGCAAACTTGATAAAAGACTATCTAAGAATGCTACAGATAAAGTTTGGTGATCATCTATCAAATATTTCAGTAGGAAAAGATGTTCAAAGGTTTTCCTATATTAAGCTTTAGCGCCCCAGACAAAATTTGGTGATCATCCATCCATTACTTCTGTAGAAGGAGACGTTTAAAGGTATTTCTATTTTTAGCTTTAACTGCCCCTAAAAGGGGCCAATCAAATAAATATGAACGAACTTGATAAAAGACTACCTTACAATGCTACAGACAAATGTGATGATCATCCATCTTTTAGTTCTGTAGAAAAAGACGTTTAAAGGTATTTCTTTTTCTAGCTTTAGCGGCCCCTAAAAGGGGCCAATCAAATAAATAAATAAGAGCAAACTTGATAAAAGACTACCCAAGAATGCTACAGACAAAGTTTGATCATCATCAATCAATTAGTTCTGTAAAGGAAGACGTTTAAAGGTTTTTCTATTTTAAGCTCTAGAGACCCCTTAAAGGGGCCACTCAAATTAATATGAGCACACTTGTTAAAAGACTACCCAAGAATGCTACAGACAAAGTTTAGTGATCATCCACCAAATAGTGCTGTAGAAGGTATTTCTATTTTAGCTTTAGCGGCCCCTACAAGGGGCCAATGAAATTAATATGAGCACACTTGTTAAAAGACTACCCAAGAATGCTACAGACAAAGTTTAGTGATCATCCACCAAATAGTGCTGTAGAAGGTATTTCTATTTTAGCTTTAGCGGCCCCTACAAGGGGCCAATGAAATTAATATGAGCAAACTTGATAAAACACTACCCAAGAATGCTACAGACAAAGTTTGGTGATCATCCATCAATTTGTTCTGTAGCAGGAGACGTCTAAAGGTATTTCTATTTTTAGCTTTAGCGGCCCTTAAAGGGGCCAATCAAGTAAATAAATATGACCAAACTTGATAAAAGACTACCCAAGAATATTACATACAAAGTTTGTGATCATCCATCAATTAGTTCTGTAGAAGAAGACGTTTAAAGGTTTTTCTATTTTAGCTTTAGTGGCCCCAAAAAGAGGCCAATCAAATTCATAAGAGCAAACTTGATAAAAACACTACCCAAGAATGCTACAGACAAAGTTTGGTGATCATCCATCAATTAGTTCTGTAGAAGAAGATGTCTAAAGGTTTTTTTCTATTTTTAGCCCTAGAGACCCCTAAAAGAGGCCAATCAAATTAATATGAGCAAACTTGATAAAAGACTACCAAAGAATGCTACAGACAAAGTTTGTGATCATCCATCTTTTAGTTCTGTATTAGAAGATGTCTAAAGGTTTTTCTATTTTTAGCTCTGTTGACCCTAAAAGGGGCCAATTCAAATGACATGAGCAAATTTAAGTGTGACTGTCACAAGGATGCTACAGACCAAATTTCAGATAAATCTGTCCAGCAGTTTCAGAGAAGAAGACGATTGTTAACGTATGAAGACGGCCGACGGAGTATCCCCCTTTGATACTTATAGCTCACCCTGAGCCTTCGGCTCTGGTCCAATTATTTACCTGTATTACTGAATCTCTTATAAGTTGTATAGGAAAAATTATGGAACGTATTATTTTTAAGTATTCATACAACTTTTTACATGAAAATAAGTTAATGTACAGAAATCAGGCAGGCTTCCTTCCAGGACACTCAACCGTGTACCAATTAATAGACATTTATAATCAGATGTGTAAAGCTTTCGATGAAGGAAAAGCAACATGTTTAGTTTTTTGTGAAATTAGTAAAGCCTGTGATAGATTATGGCATAATAGTCTCATTTTCAAACTGAAACAATACGGATTTACCGGTAATTTATTAAATTGGTTCTCAAATTATTTAGAAAATAGAAAACAAATAGTTTTTGTAGGCACTACATCCTCTAATGAGAAATTGTTAACAGCTGGTGTGCTCAGTTTTATGGCCTCTGTTATTCCTTATTTATGTGAATAATGTATCTGACGCTCTTACAAGTTTCACAAGGTTATTTGCAGACTATAGCTCATTAGCAATAAGTTCTTAAAACTTATATAAAGAGTACTATAAACGCTGACCTTGAAATTATATCAACCTGGGCAAATCAGTGGTTAATACAATTTAAGCTGCAAAAACTGAAGTTATGTATTTTTCATTTTCCAAAAATAATCGCAACACTCCTGATATTTACTTCCAAAATAATCATCTTAATGTTGTTCATTTTCACAAGCATTTAGGTGTGACATTTAGTGATGATGGTACATGGCATCAACATATTTCGAATATAACTAATTCTGCCTCTAAAATTCTTGGTTCAATGCGTATGCTAAAGTTTAAATTAAAAAGAAAAACACTTAATCAAATCTATATAGCCTATTTAAGACCGATTATTGAATATGCATCTATAGTGTGGGACAGTTGTACTGTGTATGAACAAAATTCACTTGAAAGCATTCAATACGATGCTGCTCGAACTGTAACTGGTCTAACGAGGTCAGTATCTATCGCCTATATTATTCGTGAAATTGGTTGGGTATCACTTGCAGACAGAAGGAAAATGCAAAAATTAATTCTAGTTTTTAAACATAACCAAGGCGAGCTTCCCTGTTATTTGGGTGATATTTTTCCAGAATTAATTCGTAATACTAGTACATATAATTTAAGAAACAACGAAAACTTCGCAACTGTTACCCGACGTCTAGACATTTATTCAAAATCAGTGATACCATCTTCCATTAAATTATGGAACAGTTTAGATCTTGAAACTCGAACTACTCCTACACAACCAAAATTAAACAAGAGGGCCATGATGACCCTAAGATCACAAATCTAACCCATCATTTTATTATTCACAATATAAATTGAAATATTTTGCCCTAATATTTTGGAAAAGCTTTGTTAAAAATATGTATGTTGCAAGTGTGTTCCTATGAGACTATGCAGAATAAATGACAACTAGAGCAGGATTACTATTGACTGGACAATTTTTTATAACTTTTTTGAATGAAAACACAAAATGCCACACGCAAAACATTTAAGGTGTAGATGTTTGAAGTTTACAGTTTTTTTTATACATTCTGTATGGTAACATAACTCAAAAAAAGACAATAGGTCAAACATTGTAAATATGAAAAGTAGGCCAGTTGATATCAAAATTCAATTCAGCATCAGAAATTACACCCCTAGTCCAAATTTCAAGTTTGTATGTCAAAAAACACAAGAATAAAGGTCAAATTATATAAAAAATATCAAAAGTACATTGTAGGTCAGTTGATATCAAAATTCATTTCGGCATCAGAATATACAAACCTGGTCCAAATTTAAAATCTGGATGTCAAAATACAAGAAAGTAGGTCAAATGGTGTCAATAATACCTAAAGTAGGTCAGCTGGTATCAAAATTGAGTTCAACATCAAAAATTACACAAATTACACCCTTGGCGCAAATTTAAAGTCCGTACATAAAAGACAAAGAAAGTAGGTAAGGTGATATCAAATATATCAAAAGTAGGCCAGTTCATATCAAAATTCATATAAATTCAGGATCAGAAATTAAACCCCTCCAGTAGTCAGTTGATATCTTAATTCGTTTCACATCAGAAATTACATTCCTGGTCCAAATTTCAAGTCTCTTTACATCATTCCAAATTTCAAGTCTCTGTACATCAAAAGTACAATGGTTTCAAAAATATCAAAAACAGTTCCACTGATACCAAAATTCATTTATGCACATGCAAATCAGGTTCAACAGTATGTCCCAAAATTTGTTGAAATGTGCTTTTTCCAAGTTTAAATCCAATTCAACAAAAAAAAATACAATTTTTAACAAATTCAATAAAAAAATGAGCGTTCAAACTCATCTTTGTTAAAAAGGTACTGGAGAAACAAATTTAATGTTTCTTTAGGCCTAATTTTTTTTCCTGGTTAATGACCTACAACTGACCTTACAATGATGCAATATGATGTCCGAATTCTAGAGCTGTGAGATATTTACACATCATAAACAGGTCATGACATTAAGACTTTCTCCAAGCCATTGAACCTCTTTTCGAAAAATTGAATAACATATGTACACATTCCAACATGAGTTGTTTCCCTTTCATTATGAAAAGATATCCTATACCCATCTTTGAGTCAAAGAAAGTTATTGACATTTATGAAATTCTTACTGAAAATGTCGAATTTGGACAAAAGAATGAATAAACTATGTATGGGAAGCTGCATATCCTATTATAGGCCAAGTAAAGTTGGTCTTTTCTATATAAAAAAAACAGTTTTTTAATGACTTTATCATTATATTGATACTGTGTGAAGAGTTTAAAACATAACATATCTACTTTGCATGAAGTCAAAACACGATTATTTTATAATCCATTGTCAATATTTTCTAATATAGAATATCTTTAAACTATAATTTGAAGAAATGCCATGACTTGGGGCATTTAAGCTTTAGCTTAAACAGGGTCAATCAAATCAATATGAGCAAACTTGATAAAAGACTACCTAAGAATGCTACAGACAAAGTTTGGTGATCATCCATCAAATATTTCAGTAGGAGATGATGTTCAAAGGTTTTGTATATTTAGCTTTAGTGGCCCCTTTAAGGGGCCAATCAAATTAATATGAACAAACTTGATCAAAGACTACCTAAGATTACTACAGACAAAATTTGGTGATCATCCATCCATTACTTCTGTACAAAGAGACGTTTAAAGGTATTTCTATTTTTAGCTTAAGCTGTCCCTAAAAGGGGCATATCGAATAAATATGAGCAAACTTGATAAAAGACTACCTAAGAGTGCTACAAACAAAGTTTGGTGATTTCAGTAGGAAATGATGTTCAAAGATTTTTCTATTTTTAGCTTTGGAGGCTCCAAAAAGGGCCCAATCAAATTAATATGAGCAAACTTGATAAAAGACTACTTTAGAATGCTGCAGACAATGTTTGATGATCATCCATCAATTAGTTCTGTAGAAGGAGATGTTTATTGGTATTTCTATTTTCAGCTTTAGCGGCCCCTAAAAGAGGCCAATCAAATTAATATGAGCAAACTTGATAAAAGACTATCTAAGAATGCTTCAGACAAAGTTTGGTGAGCATCCATCAATTAGTGCTGTAGAAGAAGACATTTAAAGGTATTTCTATTTTTAGCTTAAGATATCCCTGAAAGGGGCCAATGAAATTAATATGAGTAAACTTGATAAAAGACTACCCAAGACTGCTTCAGACAAATTTTCGTGATCATCCATCAATTAGTTCTATAGAAGCACATGTTTAAAGGTATTTCTATTTTTAGCTATAGCGGCCCCTAAAAGGGGCCAATCAATTTAATATGAGCAAACTTGATAAAAGACTACACAATAATACTACAGACAAAGATTGGTGATCATCCATTTATTAGTTCTGTGGAAGAAGATGTCTAAAGGTTTTTTCTATTTTTAGCCCTAGAGGTCCCTAAAAGGAGCTAATCAAATTAATATGAGCAACTTGATAAAAGACTACCTTAGAATGCTGCAGACAAAGTTTGGTGATCATCCATCAATTAATTCTGTAGAAATAGACATTTAAAGGTTTTTCTATTTTTAGCTTTAGCGGCCCCTAAAAAGGGCGAATCAAATTCATAAGTGCAAACTTGATAAAACACTACCCAAGAATGCTTCAGACAAAGTTTGTTGATCATCCATCCATTAATTCTGTAGATGAAGATGTTTCAAGGTTTTTCTATTTTTAGCCCTAGAGACCCCTAAAAGGGGCCAATCAAATTAATATGTGCAAACTTGATAAAAGACTACCCAAGAATGCTACAGACAAAGTTTGGTGATCATCCATCACCTAGTTCTGTAGAAGAAGATGTTTAAAGGTTTTTCTATTTTTAGCTCTGCTGACCCCTAAAAGGGGCCAATTGGAATGACATGAGCACATTCAAGTGTGACTATTACAAGGATGCTACAGACCAAATTTGAAGTAAATCTGCTTAGTAGTTTCGGAGAAGAAGACGATTGTTGACGCATGACGACTGACGACGGAGCATCCCCCTTTGATACTAATAGCTCACCCTGAGCCTTCGGCTCTGGTGAGCTAAAAAAACCTTTACGCCGCCTCAAGTTCCGATATATTTCCTTACTGGTGACAGATTTTTACAAATTCACCACACACTTATAAGACAAGAGGGCCATGATGTCCCTGATGTCGCTCACCTGTATATAGGCCCCCTGGAGCAGGGCCAGTTTAAACCCCAGGGCTTTTATTTGAACAAACTTAGAAGACACCCATTGGAAGATGTTTCATGATGTTAAGTTTTTACTATACACATATAATGAAAAACAATGATCACCCCCCCCCCCCGCAGGGCCAATTTTAACCCAAGGGCTTTTATTTGAACAAACTTGGTAGACACCCGTAAGAAGATGTTGCATGCTAAACATCTAACCTCTAGCTCATTGGGTTTTTTAAAAGAAGAATTTTTAAGTTTTCACTATACACATATAGTTAAAAACAATGACACTCCTGGGGCGGGGCCAGTTTTGACCCAAGGGCTTTTATTTGAACAAACTTTGTAGACACTTACTAGAAGATGATTCATGCTTAATATCTAAACTCTAGCTATTTGGGTTTTTTCAAAGAAGATTTTTAAGTTTTCGCTTTACACATATAAGGAAAATCAATGGCCCCCGGGATAGGGCAAATTTTGATCCCAGGGCTTTTATCTGAGCAAACTTTGTAGACACTCACTAGAAGATGATTCATGCTTAATATCTAAACTCTAGCTATTTAGGTTTTTTCAAAGAAGATTTCTTTTTAAGTTTTTGCTATACACATACATGTATAAGGAAAATCAATGACCCCCAAAGCGGGGCCAATTTGACCCCAGGACTATTATCTGAACAAACTTGGTAGACACTCATTAGAAGATGTTTCATGCTAAATATCTTAGCTCTAGCTCTTTGGGTTCTTTAAAAGAAGATTTTTAAGTTTTTACTATATGCATATAGGGAAAAATCAATGACCCCTGGGGCGGGGCCAATTTTGACCCCAGGGCTTTTATGGGAACAAACTTGGTAGACACTCATTAGAAGATGTTCCATGCTAGATATCTTAGCTCTAGCTCTTTGGGTTCTTTAAAAGAAGAATTTTTAAGTTTTTACTATATGCATATAGGGAAAATCAATGACCCCCTGGGGCGGGGCCAATTTTGACCCCAGGGCTTTTATTTGAACAAACTTGGTAGAAACTCACTAGAAGATGTTTCATGCCAAATATCTAAGCTCTAGCTCTTTGGGTTTTTTAAAAGAAGATATTTAAAGTGTTTTTCTTTCGGTTGCCATGGCAACCAGAGTTCTGCATGGAATGAGATTCTTTGAACAACTTTGTTGAGGCTTCACACAAGGAACATCCCTGTGAAGTTTCATGATGATTTGCCCTATGGTTTCAGAGGAGATGTCGTTTTAAAAGTGTGAACGGACGACGTACGACAGACGACAGACGAAGAGTGATCCTAATAGCTCACCCTGAGCATATGCTCAGGTGAGCTAAAAAAGTGTAGTAATTTAAATGCTGACTTGCACCACAATCACTTACGTGACAATTCAAATTGTGAATGCGGTTTTTATTCTGAAGACGCAGACCATTACTTTTTTTAAGATTCCATTGTATATAAACCAAAGGCTAACATTATTTATCAATACTCGTGATTTTCACCCTCTTAGTGCCCATAAATTGCTTTTCGGTATCACTAACCTTAATTGATGAAGACAATAATGAGTTAATCCTTCACGTTCAAAATTTCATCAAATATTGATTTTAACATATTTTTTATTGCCAAAAATAAGACATATATATACATACATGTAGACAGTTACAATACAATGACATGACAGATTTGGCAAAAGGGTTGACCCACAAGTTCTCTCAACATTAGCAACGGGTCTTCCCTGATGATATAAATTACAATAACATATTTTACAAGAATGACTATCAAGA
This sequence comes from Ruditapes philippinarum, assembly GCF_026571515.1. Lineage (NCBI taxonomy): Eukaryota > Metazoa > Mollusca > Bivalvia > Venerida > Veneridae > Ruditapes > Ruditapes philippinarum. Next base: position 174,121 of record NW_026856634.1, on the reverse strand, counting down.
AGATTTGAAAATGACTAATTTTCAAACAACGCTTTTAAATTGTTGTTCAAAACTTATATATAAATGCTGAGGACAGGAACAGGGCAGGAATCTCCTACATGGTGCTTATTCTTTCATTCATTCAATCAATCTTTCTGTCTTCCTTTCTTTTCTTCTTTTCTTTTCTTTCTTACTTTTTCTTAATTCAAGTTTTGTTAGTCTTTGAACAATTTTCATAATCAAATTCTATTTTCTCAAATGATATCATATTGATTGCTGATATATACATTTATGAAATTCCAACTACAACAGAATTTATGCACATCTTTTTACTTCAAGTGAGGCGATGTGGGAAGGTACGAACGACCGGTGGTGACATTTCACGTTCACGAATTCATGATTTCAAGACTTTAATATTTCATTACTTTTAGAGTGAAATGTTGAATTTTTAAATCTTGAATTCATGAATTCATAATTTCATAATTTCACGATTTCTCTTAAAAACCTGAATAAATGAAATAATGAAATCGTGAAATAATGAAATCGTGAATTCATGAATTCACGTATTCACAATTTCATTTTTTAAAGTGAAATCGTGAATTCATGAATTCGAGATTTCATTATTTCACGATTTCACTTTAGAAAATGTAATCGTGAATTCGTGAATTCATTAAATTTCATTATTTCATTTATTCTGGTTTTAAGAGAAATCATGAAATTATGAAATCGCGAATTCATGAATTCACGATTTCATTATTTAAAGTGAAATCGTGAAATAATGAAATCGCGAATTCATGATTTCACGATTTCACAATTTCAATAATTCTATCTGTGACGTCAGAAATGACATGCGCGGTCAGACAATTTGTGAAAGGAAAAGCTCATTTGAATCTGTGCATATTACAGGATATCATCATGGCACGTTTTTTTTAGCAATTTGGCAATGGTAAGTTGTTTTTTATGTGATTGTTGAATTATATATCCAATATATATCTAGTTCACAGATTTTATAATCGGATTGTACATTTTGAAAAATCTTCAAAAATCTTGACAGGGATGGATTTGGGCAGTTTAATCATAAAACAGTAAAGTTAATGTTATTGTTATTCTCTGGTTTTCATTTTAAGACTGTTTTCTTAAAACTGATTATAAACTTGGCTATTGTTTCTAGGAGTTTGAATTTAATGAATGGAAGAAAAGTATAAGCAACGAGCCAAAATCAGATTTTATAGATTAAAAAGAAAAAAGTATATTTGATATTCATATGAGTTCCATTAATTAATTATGATATTTAATAATTCATCTTTATGTGACGTAATATCTTCAAAGATTTTGCCAAAAATTGGCTCTTTTTGGTTGTTGCACGCTTCCGTTAAACATTAGGCAGAAATCATTATGGGTTAAGCCCCTCAACCGACCTCCCTTGTCCTACGGCCATGAACAGCATTAAATTTTTTATTAAAGAATGTAGTGAATTAAACACTGATAGAATCTTCTTTTTTTTCTATTTTTCAGATTCTGCTGTTGTCGCATGTAAAAGGATATTATGGCGTATTCACAAGACCCGCAGCGAATCATGAAACTACAATGCAGGTTATAACCCATTATTTCACCATGGGATATAAGTACAAAGAAATATAAAGTGCTCTTTCAGTTGTGCATAGAATAAAATTGAGTTTAAGACATTTGAAAAGAGTACTTAAATCTCTAAATTTACGTCGAGGGATCCCTGACAGCATGATTGACGAAGCGATTCGAGCAATACTTCAGGATTTTTCAGGGAGTGGGAAGTGTATTGGGTACAAAACAATGTGGAAACGACTAAGGCTGAAGTATGGACTAAGGATGTGTCGTTTTACCGTTCTTCGATTAATGTGGATTGCTGATCCAGCTGGAATGGAAAGGCGAAAGAGAAAGCGATTACTCTGACGACAATATTCTTGTCCTGGTCCTTATATTTTGTTTGGCATATTGAAGGATATGACAAAATAAAGTCATTCGGATTCGCTATACATGGTCAATTGATGGATATAGTAGGCGAATCTTGTGGCTGTCTGTTGGAACAAGAAATAACGATCCAAAAATAGTTATAGATATTTTCTACAAACCGTTGATAATTTAGGCGCCATTATTTCAACTTTAATTCGTAGTGATCGGGGCACAGAAAATGTAATAGTTCGTCAGCTACAGATATTTTCAGACAAGGCCATGATGATGCCCATTCAGGACGAAGACGCTTTTTAGTGGGCAAAAGTACTTGAAACCAAAGGATAGAGTCTGTATGGGCAGTGTTACGCCGACAAGGCATGGATTTCTGGATCAACTTATTCAAAGATATGCGTTGCACAGGTCTTTATAATGATGCATCTTGTTCAAAGAAAGATGGTTCTCAAGGAAAAACTGAGATCTTGTTTACCATACCCGAGTTGAAAAAGAAGAAAAGTTATCACCATAATGTTCACCATGGTGATATAGACATATGTAAAACATTATATATGCGGCAACCAAACACGTCGGGCTGTTTGCCTGAATTTATTAACTTGTTTGATTTGATAAGTTTTAACAGTAGAGTGGAACTGATGAATACTGAAGCTGCTTTTTATCTTTATATATCTATCATATAATTTATTGATCGAATGTAACAATATAAGTTTTCATGTATACATAATTTATGTTTATGTTTATAATGTATTTAATATTTTAGCTTCTTTGTACTTAAGTGCAGGGTAAGCGTTGGCAACTTTAAATTTGTCGTCGTAATAGTACGTCATTTATTCGTAAAACAGTTTCTATTTAAAGCACACTAAATAGCGGTTTCAGTCTTGTTATGACTTTGTCGAAAAATGTTCCACTTTTTTATGATTTTGGCTACACTTCAACAAAGGTAACAAAGGTTGTTTCCCTATGAATGTTTCGACCCATAGGACGATTCCATTCCAGAATTTTCCGGATGTTTCAAAACAAATTATTGACAAAACATATTTTACCATATTATTCTATATGTTTCCGAATAGTATAACAATGCACTGGTTGAGGTAGAATCGTCTAGTGTCAACTCGTAACTGGGGGTGGTGGGTCGAAACGTTCAGTCACCATTTCATTTGTAGTGATTGAAATTTTGGTGTGTTTCCCTTTCGGTTTTTCCCATCCATTGAAAGAACAAAATATTTCTGAGATTATTTTTGTAAATAATGTTATATTTTAACGTTGTACACATATATCACGATAAAGTTTCAGGGAAGCGATGGCCTAATGGTTAAGGCGTCTGTCTCGCAACCTCGGAATCGTGGGTTCGAACCCCAACGGGTCACGACCATGATTCCTCATATGGCACCAGTACTGGTTGGTTCCAGGAAGCGGACTCGAGAATGATTTATATAAGTATAAGAACTTCTTTCACAGTCGAGCTAAAATAAATAAGTTTAAACTAAACTAATGTGTCAGGTTTACCGAGATAACTCTTTTATATATCGTATCTAATATATTTAGTAAATATTCTGATAAAATACCACGAAATATTTGACAAAAAATTAAAATAGGTAGCCACACAACATAAGTATATCTGAAAATTCCATTCTAAAAGTCACTTGCAGCAATAAAAAACTTTTGAGCCTTGCAGAACGCTTCTAGTTTTGACATTAATTATAGTTTCATCAAAGATTGTCCTTACACTTTTATTAGCAGTTTTGGACATTTCCTGGGGCCTGGTCACGTAATTAACCGTAACGTACATTAACCGTAACGTACTTAACAAAATTAATTTTCATTTTGGCTTTTCTTCCTTATTAAAAAAAGACTTTTATAGATTTTAACTGAATTGTAAAGGTTTGGTTTTCCTATGATCGTTTAAGCACGTTTTTACAATTCACTTGAAGTATTATATTATTGGTGTCATGTATACAGTTCATGTTCAAAAATATTAGATAGTTTTTTTATGCCTAAACAAAAAAATGTGCTCGAAACATTTGGATTAACGACTATTCTTGCACCATAATAAAGTATAAAAAGTAGTTTATGTATCATTGACAAAAATTGATTGTCACATTGTAAAAAAGTTATAATGTGCACAAAAGTTGGTAACGTAATTTGGTTTTAGGGAACAAAGCAACTATATATTCGTTTATAAAGCATAAAAGTACCTTGTAATATTGATTTTACTATTTATCAAGGCATATACATGTGTAATTTAAAACCTTATAATTTGTTGTTTTTTCTGAATGTTTCACAAATCTTCAAACCTTCAGTTTACGGCTTATTTACATACTACATACATACATTGGGGGAATATTGCTGCAAAGCAAAAGAAGAAAAACTTCAAACATATACTTGGATATAAGGACTGTTCAATAACACGGCGCTCGTATTTGTAAAGTCAAAAAAGTGAAAAGCTCACTTACTTTTGCAGCTAATCATGTGACAGATTCGATTTACTTTAGGTATTTTATATATACAGTGTGGCGAGTCATTAACATTAAATTATTTATAAGGAGATTCAATTGTCATTATAATTGTCATGTCAGTTACACTGATAGCTTAAATACCTACGTTAATCTGAAAATGTCCATTAAAATTTCTTTTTTCGTTGACTACTTGTTTTAAATTTTGAGCGTTGTAATTCAGGGCTGCGTTTCATGGAGAGTCCTAAGTCTTAAGTTTGTCTTAAGTCAAAAATTGTGACAATTTTGCGTTTCAAAGAAAGTCTTAAAAAAGGTCCTAACTTAGGACTCCTATATTTATGACCAAAAACAGTCCTAAGTCTAGGAGTGTTGTAAAGGTATCTTAAGATTGTCCTAAGTCCTAAGTCAAAACCACTCCAAAATCAAACAACTTTTTGTTGAATTTTGTTTTGAAAACTATCTAGAATGATAGATAATGGTCTAACTAAGAAAATAAATCCGAACACCAATATCTTTAATTCAGTCATTAACGCTGTAAAGACGTTTAAAGAGTTGTTTACATGACGTCACAATTTACCGCCAAATATCGCGTGTAAAACAAGACGCATCTATAAATAATATTACTGCGCGATGTACAATTGCTTAAAACGGTTATTTTATCGTTTTTCGTGAAATATGGTATATATTTTCACTCAACATGATAAGAGGGAAATACATTACTTTTTATATTTCCTATAATCAATTACATAGTAAATCCAATCCGGGATTATGCGCGTGCCATTGTATTTTGTAACTTTTTTCAGGAGAGCGAATTGGTCATAAGTCTTAAGTTTAAGACAAAAGATAGGACAGTTACTTGAAACGGTCTTAAGTGCAAAAACTTTTTCTCCTAAAGTTGGTCATAAGTCCTAGGATTTAGGATTAACTTAAGACTCTCTATGAAACGCAGCCCAGAACTCTATCACTACCGCACAAAAAGTACTATCACTTTGTAAAAAATTTATCCATTCTTGTACATTATTATAATAAAGGCATTATTAGCTGTAACGTCTTAGTAGTCGTTACAGGAATGCTGTGGTGTTTCACAATATCCTTTTTTTATTTTAGAAGTGAAATACCATATTTTTTTTTCATTTTTTGTTCATAACAATGTCATCGGATAAGATTTTTGGATTTTACATTTTGGCCTACAACAAACGCATATAGTATAGTCGTTATTAGAATATTAAAAATCCATCTAAAGTTTTTTATTATACAAATGCATTGTGGACACAAAGCAAACAGCGTGACATCTGACAGACATTAACATAAAAAGCTAAAATGTGATTATTCTTTATTATTAATACTGTTATACTGTTACTTTTGAATGTGATTACACACTAGGTATTAAGAAGACTTGCAGCATCTGCTACATTTTTTCTGCAAGTGTTGCAGTTTAACAACAATGTCAATAGCACTTGGTCTTTTTGTCATATCATACATTAAACATTTCTTGACAACTTCAATAACTGCATCTGGAAATTCTTCCCCTCCTTGTAGATAACTCAGGCCATGGGGCTGCATCCCCTTTTTCATGTTTTCTTCCAGTATTTTAGTACCCTCACTATCAGAGTCATCATTATCATCATCCCCTCCATCATCAATATTCCAGATTTCTTTTCCAGTATCACCCAGTCCAGGTTCAACATTCCCTTTAAAATGTTTTTCAACTTCACTCTTGATATATGCATAAGTAAATTCATTCTTTTTCAGTCTAATTTCGTGTACTCCACCTTTTTCTTTATTTGATAGTCTGCGAGTGCCCGACATTGATCTCACTTTGCAGGCAATTTTTATTGTCATTTCTTTATCTTGCTCAGGCTGAAAAATTAAAATATCAATACAATGCATCGTATATGAACATATTGGGTATTTCAGGAGCACACTGATATTTATAAGACAGCATTGATGGCTCAATATTGTTAACCTGAGTCCATCTGCAATATCTGCAACAAACTATGATAAACTATCAGTCTTAAAGAAAATTACGATCAATTGTATATTTCATATTTTTACTATCTGAAATGGTGATTTAGTTTTCACTATAGCGATCATTTGACCAAGACTTGTGAAATCCTGATGACAATGGCAGACTTTATGATAAATATAAGGTTATTTCTAAAATTTGACCTTGTGTCCTAGTTTTGGGTCTGACATGACCATATTCAAATTAATCCATTAGGCATGAATGGTAAATCATTTTGACAAAGTTTCATTGACATAACATAGAATTTTAGTCTCTTGATTGTAAACAATAAGATAAACAAGATCAACAAGGAAAGGCGGCATTCAAGGAACGTAATCCCCACATGACCCAGCAACAAGAACCACTGGCAAGGAGCCCAGGCGGTCCCCGACAAAAACAGGACAGGGCACAAGGCGGAGCACGGACAGGCTCATCACCAAAACGACAAACAACCTGTCACCGACAAGGAACACAAAGAAAACAAGCAATTGAGCGAACAATAGAAAATAATAAGGTTTATGTAAGATTTATCTTGTGTTGTTTCATCATACATAAATTCAGACTATTCTTTTTTCCTAGATCAGTGATCACATGTGTCACCTGCCGATAGCAATTTAATTATGGGCCAACTTGCTTTTTTCATTTAAGAGCCATAAATCAGCTTAACTTATTCACCAATTTAATGGGTTAGACATGCTCTTGTACTTAAGGTATCAATGCCATACCCACTCGTTTTAATTCAAACCTGACCCTATAAGCTTCAGATCAAAGAAAAAGATGAATACATAGTTTAGATGTAGGCAACACATTCTTTTTATACTCAAGGTAAAAGCACAACATTGCATCGTCCTAGATGACCATGACCTCTGACCCAGTGAACTAGCTCATGTGCATGACAATTCATGACATATGAAATTCCTCCATGAACAAAGAAGTTATGGCACGAACAAACAAATACTGAATAGCCACTTTGACAACTATCTCGAGCTCAGTGGAAAAAATCCTTTGATCACTATGCATAATAACTTAAAGTATAAGCAAGATACAGTACCAATAAACACAATATTTTTTTGCGAAACCCTCCGCCTCACTATGGAAATTATTTGTCCCCAGTAATATTAAAATCCCTCTATGCATGTAGGATTTACACTTGGGTCATGGGTTTGCGCTGACTCCCAAGTGTGACCTTGGCCTTTGAGCAGCAGATCTGGGTGTTGTATAAGATATACCACCACCATGGTGAAATTTGATAACAAAATTGTTATCCTTTCAAGAAAGACAAAATATAGACGGGACAAAGCAGCTGCAGGACAGACGCCAAGATGGACTTTCTTAAATTTTGGTTTCATGTGAGTGACTAATCTTTTGTTCTGAAAAGACACACAAACACCACAGCAAGAGGGCCATGATGTCCCTATATCGCTCACTTGTTTCATAACCGCCTCTGTGGTCGACGGGTTAGAGTCGATGACTTTTAATCCAGTTACCTCTCTGGCGTGGGATCGATCCCCGGGAGATGCTTTGGTAGTTGAGCGCGGAGGAAGGTAGTCTAGTACTGGTGTTACTCAGCAGGAAAGATGGTTAGGGAGCTACCCGCCAATATGACTGAAATACTGTTGGGGAAAAGGCGTAAAATGAAACAAACAAACAAACAAACCTGTTTCATCTGACATTTGGCTTTTGTCATGGCCAACATCCTACCAAGTTTACGATTGTCAAGGTTAATTTGACCCCGGGGTCATGATTTGAACAATTTTGGTAGAGGTCCACAAGTCAATGCTACAGGCAAAATATCTAAGCCCTAGGCCTTGTGATTCTTAAGAAAAAGATTTTTTTAAGATTTCCCTACGTAACTCTATGTAAAAATCAAGTGGCCCCTGTGTCATGGTCAATTTGATCCCGGAAGTCATGATTTCGACAAACTGGGTAGAGGTCCACTAGTCAATGTTACATGCAAAACATCTAAGCTCTGGGCCTTGGGATTCTTAAGAAGAAGATTTTTCTAAGATTTCCCCATATAACTCTATGTAAAATCAAGTGGCCCCTGTGTCAAGGTCGATTTGACCCCGGGGCTCATGATTTGAACAATCTTGGTAGAGATCCACTAGTTCATAGGGTGAAAAGTAGGTTGGGATTCTGAAAAATATGAGTAAACCCCCATCCCCCCTCCTAGAATAGACACTGAGGATGCAAGTTCGAGACGTAGATCTAGCTCCGATTACATTTTTTTCTTTCTTTTGTAAACCCCACAGATAACCACCCCCTCTTTTTATCGACCCAAAATAAAATAATCCCTTTTAAGATTTTAGAATATTGGTGAAACCCAAAAAGTGCTGGACTAACATAAAAAATGAGGATTCTCTGTGCGGACAGATTCTAAAACTGTATCGATACCTGAAAAAGCTTATGTACATTTATGCATGATTATGAAAAATATAGTGTCAAATAAACTTAAATCTAAAGGAAGAGTACTTACTTTAAAAAAAAATGAATTGGAACTCCTGTAACTCTCGCCATCTTTACTCTAAACGGAAAAGGCCCTAAGCGCATGCTCAAGCGTCGTGTCAGACTTGACATCGTGACGTCACAACTCTGCAGATGAAATTGTGAATTCGTAAATTCATGAATTCACGAATTCATAATTTCACGATTTCACTTTAAAAAAATGAAATCGTGAATTCATGAATTCACGATTTCATTATTTCATTTATTCAGTTTTTTTAAGAGAAATCGTGAAATTATGAAATCGCGAATTCATGAAATCGCTATTGCATTATTTCACGATTTCACTTTAAAAATGAAATCGTGAATTCGTGAATTCATGATTTCACGATTTCATTATTTCATTTATTCAAGTTTTTAAAAGAAATCGTGAAATTATGAAATTATGAATTCATGAATTCACGATTTAAAAATTCAACATTTCACTCTAAAAGTAATGAAATTTAAAATCTTGAAATCATGAATTCGTGAACGTGAAATGTCACCACCGGTCTTTCGTAGGAAGGGCCAATTCTCTTATGTTGTTAAAACTTGTGGCGTGACCCTTTTGCTTTTTAAAAATAACTATAACATCCGTGTAATAACTGTAAAGGTATTCGTTACTGTTTTGTAGTATGTTTACATGTGACAATGTATCTGTTTTTGTATAAAATGTAAAAGCAATAAAATATGATTAAACAAAACGAAATTTCTTAAATTTGTGATATTATAAATGTGTTATCTAAGTCACCTAACTTTTATTTTTATCAGAATAGAGCCTGGTTTTAATAATAAAACAAATTGATTTGACTGAATTTATATGTGATAAATATAACAAAACATTCATAAGATGTTTGCAAGTTCCAATAGACAGTCATACTATGAGACGTACTACTTCAGTATGCTGCATCAAATGAGCGGCTGAAAATCAGTCTGTTTGCAAATTGCTTCAATAATAAATTTTGGAAGGATTACATTTTACTTGCAAAATTTATAAGAGTGAAATTACTCATTTTTTAACAAATTGAAGAAAAAAAACTCCGAAAATTAGTAATAGTGGTCATACCCAAAATTACTGTACCATTTGTTTTGTCTCATTCCTTTACGTTGCTTATCAGTGACCTTTCTATCATAAAACGTAAGACAATAAAAAATCTCCTTCGAATTTTCTGCCAGGTAGCTGTTAAAAAGCTATATTTTCTGGAATCTGAATAAAATTACATACATATTTGTGATTTAAATATTTAAAAATGTTTGAATTCAATAGAACAAAGCGTGTTTTTTTTTACCCATTTCATTTTCCTTCCACTCGTTCAATCATCTCTTGCACAAAATATATACAAAGACCATCATACCTTGAACATGAACTACTTTTTTTATATTCATTTGATCTAACAATTATAAAGGGTGTGGCAAAGTGATATCGTTTATATTTCTTTAAAACTCGTTCAATCACTAAATGTACAAAATATAATTATGAAAATCTATAGGTACGTATGACGCGTAGTTATATGCATTTTCAATTTTCAAAAATAAAGATTGTGTTCCTTTGTTTTGTGTACATTTTGTTTTAAAATATTCGTCATTAGATTTTATTTTCCTAAAAGTTGTTCAAAACAGCTCTAACCTCGGTGATATAGTATAACCTTTCTTAGTATGATTTAAAGTGAGATTCAATTTCAACTTTTTCATAGATCGTATCGATTTATTCAGGGAATAGACATATACACATACAATTTTATCACAGATATCAACTTGCATATATATAAAAAATCACACATAAATGCAACAAAAATAATTATAAGATTAATTAATGAGTATGTTCTATGTAACCCTAGGATTGCCCATTAAGCTAAAAGCTTATTTCCAATGGGGTCCATTATATGGATATGGCTCGCAGTATCTTTCAATCTTGAACATCTTTATAACAAATCATGAATATACATGTAAAATAAAATAATTCTATCACTTCTCTTGATGTATCAAAATTAAACGTTGCATCTAAATAATTATGTACATTAATTTAATGGAAAACGCATTATTAAAGTCATCAACGGCATATTTTTGTTTTGCAAGGTTCGTATAAATTTCCAAAAATACATGTGGAAATACAGGATGTCATTTTTTGGCCATAAAAATGTTTCCATGCGTTCACGAAAAAAAATGGAAACTCCAGTTTTACTGTCACATGTTCCTGAGCAGGTATTTTCGCAAAAATGTTATTTTTTAAATGTTAAATATTCAATGTAAAGAGGAGAATCAAAGTTAATCAAATTTATACACTTCTTTTGTTTTAAGACGTTTTCGCAAACATTAAAATAGCACCTAGCTGTTTATGAAGTACTCTGGCATTAATGTTACACACCACCAAATCCCATTATCATGATGCTGAAAATCCCCTATATAGTGCCCAGTCTGACTGAGACACTTGGAACTAGTACCTCACCTATTATAGGTTTGACAGCTCTGTACTCGTACTACGTACATAATTCAGTATTGTCACAATCACACATCACAGACCCGTGTTTCGAATCCCAGCTGCGTTTGCCCGAGTATTCAAGTGATATTTCTATGTATACGTTTCCGCTCTTTTCAATCCTATATTGATAATCTAGAAGTTTCATGTCTACATACTTTATTCCACATGTCTCAACATCTTCTTTAACAAAAAATAACAGCATTTTAATAAGGACAGACTGTGCACTTATGAAATATTTCAACTATTACTACTTTAAATGGGCCATAACAGTCTTTTAGTAAAGATTATTTGTACATTTACTAAAATTGGCCTTGGTAGTTTTGTGACATTTTTTATGGTTCTCTGTTCATTATTGGTTAGAATTCCTTTCATTCGTTATATCTATTTTGCGCCTATTTCATATACCGTTACACTCGATTTGCTTGGAGGCCCGTCTTTGAGCTCGCTTTTGTATCATTAGAATATTTACATACATGTTGAAATTAGATTCCTTTTTTTATTGTAGAGTAGCCTGACATAGAAATTTGGATGAAAACATCACCTCTCTTAAGTGATCATTAGTAAATAGATTAAGAGACCGACAGCTACATTGTTAAATATCTCTATCCATGCTGCCCAGTTACTATAATATAGCGGATATTTCAGTCTGCATAATCCTGTTTTCGTTTATGCAGATATATAATATTTATTTAAGCATTTGACGAGTGTAATTTATCACTTTTATGCATTCTATATTCCACTGACAGAAACGCTGCATTTAGGGGTCACCGGTATGATCCTCAGTTTGAGGCGGGCAAAATTTCTTTGAAAACTTATCTCGTTCATTGAGTCTAATGGTCATTTGTCTCTCACGGCTGAGCCATAATCATGTAGGATTAAAAGATTAAAAATCAGTCACTTTCGGAGAAGTTGATAATTACTGATTAGTTGTCCGGGATGTCCGGCCTCCCGGACAAGACAAAAATGCTTAAGAAATGCTGTTTTTTTTTTTACAAAAGCATTTTTTGTGTATTTTTATAATTTTCAAACAGTTACTCATTGGCCAAATACCCGAATCATCTTTTTCACCCTCGATTATATATTATAGTTCAAGCAATAATACAAAGCAAATTTATTTATATTTTCAGGTCTTATAATGTTTTCTTTTCATACAATACCGAAATAATATCTCAGATACACTAACGCCACATATTTGATCCATATCAGTTAATAAATATTTTTAGAAAACGGCGCCAATCCGTAAGCAGCGTAATGACGACATCCTAAACACAATACAATCCATTCTAAAACGTTAGTTTTTATTGTTGAAAAGTTGATAAAATAACGTTTTTTTCTTTATTATTTCTTTTGTTTAATAATTTCTATATCTTAACAACAGTAGGCTGCGAAAATCGAACAGCGCTTTACGAAAATCGGCACCGGAAGTTATTTCCTCTTGAAAAAATAACATTAGTGGTCTTCCTTATTTTATCGTGTTTGAATCGAAATAATATCGGTCTTAGGGGTGTTTATCGGCTATTTAACACCGGTTTTGTCGTTTTGATGCAAAAATAAAATAACCACTCGGGGCTACGGCCTTCGTGGTCAATTCCTACGCATCAAAACTCCAAACCGGTGTTAAATAGCCGATAAACACCGCTAAGACCGATATTATATACCACATATACTTTTTATTTCCAATTTCTATACCAGTCTTAAATGTCTTTATATAGTAACTTTTTTGCGAAAGCAGGAATTAAGATGACTAGCTTATAAATTACACAATGAATTTCAAAATACTTTATGATGGCGTATGTCATTCAGTTTGATGAATTCCTCTCACGTACGGAAACTAATAGTCATTAAGTTTGATGAATTCCTCTCACGTGCGGAAACTAATAGCAAAGTCATGCCTCCATTGATGTTCAAAGTGATCGCCTGCACACTTGATGGCGACTTTTGTGAAAGAAATTGTTCGGAGCCCTTTGTAATGCCCACTGAAATTAACTACTGTTAATCAACTGATAACAAACACATGAACAAAACGAAACAAAACAGAAGAAAAGGATTTGAAAAAAAGAAATACGCGGACCCAGAGAACGTGTGCTGGTTAGGAATGATCCATCCCATCGGCTTTGACTGGTATACAGGAAAAACTTGTGAGATTTAAATGTTGAGTTGCGTATTTAAAAAGTGAAAATCTCGTAACGACTATTGCAAATCAAAGTCAATGACCCTCTGCAAAATGCCTTATTGAAATTTTGCGACTCCTGTTTTAAAAATCCTGTATACGCACCTGTTTGCAATCTATACAAAGATTGACCTCCTATTTTTTAATATCCTAGTGTTCTCAAAAAATATAACATATACGCTGAGATCAGCTGCTGATAGAAACATAATACATGTAAGCCCTAATACAAAATATGTTTAAAAAAAACTTAAAGTTATGCAAATGGGGAATAATTTACATGTATATTTAAAAGTATCTTCGTCTCTATATGTTTTAAAAGAAATAAAAAAAAACAATATTTCCTTGATATACATTTATATATCATAGTTGCTTCACGAATCTGGTGAATACAAGTGTCTGTCGATTTAAACGTTTGTTGTTTAATGTTTTTATATGTGTGTGCATATATGTAGGTTGCTTTAATACTTGCTTAATTAAAGTAAGGTATATATTTCTTAATATGTTGCCTTCTTGAAATAAAGTGTTTATTATGATTATTTTGATTGTTATTAGTACATGTAGTATACTGAATCTGATAAAAAACCTTTTGATGTTTAACTAAAAAAAAGCGTATGACTATAGCACGATAGCTGCGCCGATACCACAAAGGAAAAAACACAGCTACACCAGTGTAAAGTTTACCTTTATGGAAAACGAAACAAGAAGTCAATTAATAGGAGGGAATTATGGGACGTATAGTAAAGTAAACATTTATTGATTTATTGTTACTTAACAAAATCAGAAATCATGACAGATTGATTAGTGTAATAGATAAAGAGTTACGGTGTATAACGTTTTTGGAGGAGACATTATAACAAGGTTAAGACAGTACGTGTAGGATAAGGTAAATTACATATCTATATGCAAGATATAACCCTTCACGGTGACCTTAATTTCAGAAATTTACTTGTTCTACTTTCTGTTTTGAAACTGTTCATTATTAGAGATTTTTTAAGTAGGGCAGTCATCAGTTGAACTTTATGGAGGCAGAATATTGTTCTAAGGATAGAAATTGACTAATGTTCTAGGGAAAGAAATTTACCTTAAATTCCCCTCTTTATGAAATAATTACAAATACATGTATTGACATGTTGTGCAATTTTATGAAGATGAATAACATTTCACAACCCAAAAATATTTATATGAATGAAATCATTTTAAAACACAAGGTTGCCTTGTGAAACACTTTTTCTATAATTGATGTTATTTTCAATATGACCGGCTCCTGTTTTGTACTTTTTTACTGTCACACAATTTTATATCTTTTCTTAAATTCCTCTCTAAGTATATAAAACATTATAAAAAGTAGATTAGATTGTAGTCTACAAAATATTAGTAGAGAGTTTCACTTTAAAACAATGAGTGGGTAGTGGCGAAGCTAAACAGACAAACTATAAACTGATCGATGATGGTATCGTCATACTTTAACATCCTTTTTATCCATTTATAAGATCATGTGACCCATATCCCATTACTCTTATCATACTGTCATACGCTAAGCAGTTTTCCACTTAAAAATACACTGTGTAACATCTTGTATAGCTTCGAACTGTAAGATTTCAAAATGATATATTCATTGTCACAATTTTCTTCTGACTGTTTGCCAAGAGCCAATTATTTGCTTGTATTTATAATATTGAAAACAAATCAAGTGTTATTTTGCCCAGATAGAAACACGAGTAATCTTATACAGAAATCACTTTGATAAAATAGTACATTTTTGTAGTACAGTATGGCGGCTGATTTGTGTCATTTTGTGTGTTCGGCCCTCCCAGCGAAAAGTCGAGAATTAACAAGTCAATATGGCGGTTGCGAGTTGAAAACAAACTAATGAGCGGGATGCAGGGCGAAAACTCGATATAATTTCTTGATATAGGGCGCTGATTTCCGTGCTGTTCGCGCCCCGCCAAAATTATTAACCCTTTACCCCATATATACGCGAAACAACGCACTTTCGACCCCCCCCCCTTTTTTAGGCCTCAAAGAGTGAAAAAATGTCCTATTTGGGCCCCAAACACATGTTTTCGTTTGAGAAATGTTGCTAAAAAAATTGAGCACTTTTTCGGCGCGGCCCCCCATCCAAAAGATACATCAGGGGGTTGCCAGAAGGGGGATGTGCCCCCTTCTGTTAGGGGGGTTTGAAGGGGGGGGGCGGAGTCCCCCTCATCGCCAAGAAAATTTTGGACTTGTGAGAGGCTAAAAATGACCCCACGTCGATCATAATGTAACGTGTAACCAACGCTGAAAAGCCTTTGACTCTATCTCAATCCCTTGAGAAGTTGCAGCACTTTGAAATAAATTTTGATGGAAAAAATCGAGGCAAAATAGTGATTTTGGGCAATTTTGAGATGCCCCCTCGTTGCCATGGTAACAGGAAATTTAAGACTGAGCATGTCGTTACAAAGGCAATGGTCCAGTCAACATTTGTGCCAAGTTTGATTAGTATTGAAGCATTTTTCATAGTTTCATAGCAGTTTGAACTTGTAACAGGAGGCTTTTCAGTGAAAACGGCCATTTTCCACAAAATGCTCATGGGGGAAAGGGTTAACTAAAAAAATTATAAATGTTACAAAACAACAATTTTTCACCAAAATTAGGTGAAAGACCACATGTTAACATGGAAAAACTAGTTTTTAGGTGATTTCAAAGTTTTTCATTATTTTTTGTTAACCCTTTACCCCATAAATACGCGAAACAACGCACTTTCGACCCCCCCCCCCTTTTTTTAGGCCTCAAAGAGTGAAAAAATGTCGTATTTGGGCCCCAAACACATGTTTTCGTTTGAGAAATGTTGCTAAAAAAATTGAGCACTTTTTCGGCGCGGCCCGCCATCCAAAAGATACATCAGGGGGTTGCCAGAAGGGGGATGTGCCCCCTTCTGTTAGGGGGGTTTGAAGGGGGGCGGAGTCCCCCTCATCGCCAAGAAAATTTTGGACTTGTGAGAGGCTAAAAATGACCCCATGTCGATCATAATGTAACGTGTAACCAACGCTGAAAAGCCTTTGACTCTATCTCAATCCCTTGAGAAGTTGCAGCACTTTGAAATAAATTTTGATGGAAAAAATCGAGGCAAAATAGTGATTTTGGGCAATTTTGAGATGCCCCCTCGTTGCCATGGTAACAGGAAATTTAAGACTGAGCATGTCGTTACAAAGGCAATGGTCCAGTCAACATTTGTGCCAAGTTTGATTAGTATTGAAGCATTTTTCATAGTTTCATAGCAGTTTGAACTTGTAACAGGAGGCTTTTCAGTGAAAACGGCCATTTTCCACAAAATGCTCATGGGGGGAAAGGGTTAACTAAAAAAATTATAAATGTTACAAAACAACAATTTTTCACCCAAATTAGGTGAAAGACCACATGTTAACATGGAAAAACTAGTTTTTAGGTGATTTCAAAGTTTTTCATTATTTTTTGTTAAAAAGTTCGACTTTTCACTCGTTTTCGCTCTACGCCCTCGCCGTTTTAGTAGTTAAAATCTCGACTTTTTTCCCCGTGCTAAAGCCAATTAGCGTGTTTTCAACCCGTGACCCCGCTAAGCGAAAAGTCGAGAATTAACAAGTTAAAATAGCGGAGGCGCTGAGCGAAAACACGCTGATTTTCGGGGTCGAAATGTCGCAAACAATTATTGTCAAATTTTCGAAAAAGTTATTGCATCAGGGGCGACGTACTAAATACGTTTCAAAGAGTGTTTCAATATTCCCTGTGTTTCACTTTGCTCCGGTCTCCCCTAATAAATATCATTTAAATATCACAGATGAATTAAAATTGGATCACTGATAATCCGTACAAAATACGATATATATTAAGTGACATTGTGTCCATCAGAGCCTAAATGGTCAGTTAATAGGTTAAAAATCAAGGTTAACTGCCATTTCCAAAAATATGTTCAAAAATTACCAATAATCAAGGCAACAATACGAAATTGTCATAAATGTAGCTCGGCATGTATGAGAAATGTTCAATAGGACAGTCATTTCATAATTTAAGTCGTAGTTTTAATATTTATATAATTATATATACTTTTTCTTAAAGATTAACACCTAAAAACTAGTAATATGTAACAATTCCATATAATAATTGTATATGGTATAACGTAAAATTAAATGATTTTGAAACGTATAAATGTTATTTTATAACAGACTGAGCTGGTACGATGGCTGAAGTAGACGGTCGTTCGACTATAACTGACATTGACATTGTTTGTACCCCTTGTTTTGAGGGTGATATTCGAGAACAAGCTGTGAAATATTGTCCTGAATGTCAGGAATTTTTGTGCACCGGATGCACGAGACACCATGGAAGACAGAGGATGAGCCGTTCTCATAAGCTATTAGACAAGAACGAAGCAAAACAAGGGTCACATGTGATCGTGGCAGCAAAATGTTTATATCACCCAGATCGTGAGATAGAGATGTACTGTAAAGAGCATGATATGGTTTATTGTACAAAGTGTATTGCTACATACCATAGGTTTGTATTACTTTAGATTAAGTTCTCATTGTTAAGTATCTTTAAATTTACAGTTATCAATAATTACTAATAAAATATGTAATAAGTCTTAAAATCAATCTACATTTGGTAATAATACCATTGATATCATTTACACCATGTGAGTTTGTAGTAAAAAAAAGTCTGTGACAAAAGGGTGACATAAAACAGACGGGCATCGAAAACAGTAAATTTCGGAAGGAAAGATAAATGTGTTGTAAATCAGTATTTTTTATAATAAGCAACTTGAAAGCAAGTGTCACAATCATCTTAAAACATTATAACAGATAAGATAATTAAAAAGGTCATATGTTACCTAAACAGTTTATGCGATAATATCTTTCAATGTGATTTTAGTGATGAGCATGATAATTGGACATTGTAACACAATAAGATCACATTAATCAATGTATGTAGTTATACGTAAAGTAGAATGATCATAAAAATAATGGAATACTGTCCTTAATTTTGTTATCTGAAAAGTTGAAATTTCGTTTTACTAGGTCCTGTAGGGGAGTGACATGTTTAGACGACTTATCAGTTTCTACTGATCAGAAAAGAGAAACAGAGCGTTTAAAAGCTGACATTATGATTATCCAAGAACGTTTAAAAAATACTGATAAGAAAACGAAAACAAACCTGAAAAGCATTGAGGAACAAAGAAATGACGTCATTTTGCAAATAAAAGGACTTGCGCTCGATTTGGTAGAACATATCCAGAAGTTGGAACGGGAAGCTTTGGAAGGTCTAGATGCGGAATATTCTTTGGTCAAAGAGGAACTGGAGACAGATATTTCTAACATAAGTAAAGCTAAACAAGAAATTGAGCAGGTAAGAAGTCAGCTACAAGACGTAGACAGTCTTGATAAAATACCACAATTTGTTCAGACAAAACTGACACAACAAACTTTAAACGTTGCAGTAAAAGTGTTTGAACACAATGAAGCTAAAGGCAGTCAATCATTATATTTGAAGGAAAATACAGAATTAAAGTCATTAGTCACTTCATCATCGTTTTTAGGGTCTGTACTAAGGATAACAGAAGGCAAACGTTTGATGACTGCAAGAACTTATAAAGTAAGTTCGCAGAAGGAGAAAAATATCCGCATGAAAAACGACAAGATCCAGCCCTACATTTGCGATGTATGTCAGCTTCCAGACGGTACAATCATACTGGCAGATGATAATAATAAGCGGATAAAGAGGCTTGATGTGAATTATAACAATAAAGATTGTTTTGATCTAGAAACACATCCTAGAGGTATATGTTGTACTGGCAATAATGAGGTCGCTGTAAAACTGTACAACAGCAAAGTTTGGTTTATATCAGTAGGCAGCTCATTATCTAAGGTGAGAGATATAACTGTTACACATGGAAATTACCATGGAATGACATATTTTGCTGGACAGTTGTGGGTATCTGATGTAAATTGTGTAAATGTATACAGTACGTCTGGTTCATTATTATATTCTATCGGTAGTGATGTCAATGGACAACGCATATTTACATCTATAGAACAAATGACCGTCAGCGGAGAAAATGTTTTTGTAGCAGACTCAAGTCATGGTCTTGTCTGCTTGACAAGAGATGGAACGGTGAAAAGAGAACTGAGCGATAAACTGCTTACTGACACACGCGGTGTATGTGTATCCAATGATGGGATTGTGTTTATTGCTGGGTGTAGCTCACACAACATCATGATGTTTGATAGCGATGGAAAATGCCTTGGAGAATTAGTTTCTAAAGATTCCGGCCTAGTACAACCATTATCTTTATTGTTCGATGACAAGAGAAAATGTTTAGTTGCTGCATGTTTTTCTGGCAATATGATAGTATATTATATCTGACATTTTACAATATAGTGTGTGCATTGTTGTTATATTGCACATAGATTTTAAATGCTACATGTGGAGAGAAAAAGTTACAGTTATATGATTAAACATATCATATTCAACAGTCAGCCTCTACATACATTTACCTTCCCTGTTAAATGTATGATGATAACTCGATACATAATGTGTTAAATTACTGATATTCAATCAAATCATATGTACAGCTTTGCTATGCTGTCTAACTGTGGGTTTTGTAGTTCAGTTTATGTTATTTATGTATAGGTTATAAAGACACGGATAGTGTGTTTCTCTACATACATGTATGTTACAAAAAGCATGGTAGCTAGGTTGATAGTGTGTCCACATTTTTTATGTTGAATAAATCTATTTATCTCTTTTTATCAATATTTAGATTTATTTGCTTAGTGAACAGTAGCTTGATTACATTATAAGGAAGTCGTGTATAAAATGGTGTCACTTCTTTCCCGTTTTTTTTTTTTTGTTTTTTTTTTTTTGATAAAAGGGAAATAATGCTTTTCAAACTTTTGTTCTCAGAAATATTTGACATTGTAAAATATAGTGTGTGCCTTGTTGTTATGTTGCACTTAGATATTAAATGCTACATGTGGAAAGAAAGAGTTACAGCAAGTCATATTCAACAGTCTGTCCAAATATACATTTACCTTCCCTGTTCATTGTATGATGATAACTCAATACTTAATGTGTTAAATTACTGATATTCAATCAATACCATATGTACGTACAGCTTTGCTATGCTGTCTAGCTGTTGGTTTTGTAGTTCAGTTTATGTTATGTATAGGTTATAAAGACATGGGCAGTGTGTTTCTGTCCATACATGTATACCATAAAATCATTGTAGATTGTCAGTATGTCCACATACCTTTTGTTAAATAAATCTATTTATCTCTGTCAATATTTAGAATTATTTGTTGAATGATGAGTAGCATGTTTACATATTAGAAAGTCATGTATAAAATGGTATCATTGCTTTCCTGTTTTAATTGATAATAACACACACTTTTGGCCCTTCCATGTTCAATAGGGAAAAGTGCTGATCGTGTTAGAATATGCAACAAGCAAATTCGTTGAATTTATATCCCCCGCCGAGTACTGGTTATTATTAACACAACAACTGAAGGCAAAAGGCTTTATTTATATATTAATCATGGCATAAACAGTTATATTCCTTGAACTTGATAAATATTCAGGGCAATAACAGAGCCATAACTTTGTGTTAATTAGTAAAATCTGGAAATGCCAATGAGCTGTATGCATACTACATAACTAATCAAGGGCCATAAATCTGAGTTATAAGTATCTGACCGGAACAAGGCGACTATATGCACGTCTCCTCTTAGTATCCCATAAAGTTTCGTTGAATTCCAGCCAGTAGTAGCAGAGAAGTAGCGAGGAAACAAATATTTTTCTATATGGATACTACATAACTAATCAAGGGTCATAACTCTGAGTTAAAGTTTCTGACCGGAACAAGCCGACGATATGCGCATCTCCTCTTGGTATTGAAGATTCCCATAAAGTTTCGTTGAATTCCAGCCAGTAGTTGCAGAGAAGTAGTGCGGAAACGATTTTTACTCTATATGCATACTACATAACTAATCAAGGGCCATAACTCTGAGTTAAAGTGTCTGACCGGAACAAGCCGACGATATGCGCATCTCCTCTTGGTATTGAAGATTCCCATAAAGTTTCGTTGAATTCCAGCCAGTAGTTGCAGAGAAGTAGTGCGGAAACGATTTTTACTCTATATTCATACTACATAACTAATCAAGGGCCATAACTCTGAGTTAAAGTGTCTGACCGGAACAAGCCGACGATATGCGCATCTCCTCTTGGTATTGAAGGTTCCCTTAAAGTTTCGTTGAATTCTAGCCAGTAGTTGCAGAGAAGTAGTGCGGAAACGATTTTTACTCTATATGCATACTACATAACTAATCAAGGGCCATAACTCTGAGTTAAAGTGTCTGACCGAAACAAGCCGACGATATGCGCATCTCCTCTTGATATTGATGATTCCCATAAAGTTTCGTTGAATTCCAGCCAGTAGTTGCAGAGAACTACTCCGGAAACTATTTTTACTCTATATGCATACTACATAACTAATCAAGGGCCATAACTCTGAGTTAAAGGGTCGGACCGGAACAAGCCGACGATATGCGCATCTCCTCTTGATATTGCTGATTCCCATAAAGTTTCGTTGAATTCCAGCCAGTAGTTGCAGAGAACTACTCCGGAAACGAAATTCGGACGGACGGATGGACGGACGGACGGACAACGCCAAAACTATATACCCCTCCCGATTCCATCGGCGGGGGATAATAATTCATACTTGTTATCTGAACGTCTTCTAGTTGTTTTTGTTGAAGAGTTTTCTATTATTATGTAAAAGTAAAGACAAAAAGAATTCGTAAAGAAAGCCCAACACTCAAAATTGAAAATTTTGCAGCCTCGGTTTGATTGAACCGGTTCATGGACGGTTCTGGAAAGTAAAGGTTACCGTCCACACATCCTAGCACCGGCTAAAGCAGAACACGAAAATGGTGAAATTTTGAATTTAGAAACAGACGCAGATGTGTTCATACGGCCGTAATCATAGAACCTTCAATTTGACACAGTAGTGCCATTCCATAAAAAGCGGCGTATGGTCCCCATGCAGGTAAAATAATGCGTGTGCCCTACACGAGAAAACAGTGAGCGGAACTAAATAAAATAGAATTTTAAAAGGGGATCTGTGGTTATGAAGCCTGCATATAACAGACAAGGCAACGTATCCTGTTGACGTTCTATATTTAGACATAAACACTAAAAATGCAACGGCTGAAAATAAGTACGGAAACAAATCAGACGCAATTTAGCTTAATATCGGGTATGACCGCATATAAAATGTGTTGATGTCGTGTTAGAATCATAATAATATACATGTATCCAAATCGGTGATTTTATCGCTTGAAAAATCACTGTCCTTCGGATGCGAATCATTATATCACTCGGACTGAGGTCTCGTGATATAATTCCTCGCATGGGAGCTCCAATCTGTAATTTTATTTAGCGGTAAAATCACTGTTTGGGATATAGATCTATTCTTTCACAATTTACGATTTTTCTAAATACATTTGTATTTGAACAACATGACATCGCTCAAGGAAACGTACACAAAATGTGGGGAAAGGTGATGCATCGGAACTATTAATCACAACAAAATTAAATGAAAATTGCAGTCTCTGTGTGATTGAGTATGATAATTGTAACACCAGCTTGAGGGGTATTCAATTTTCAACACTTAAAGTACTAAAATTAATGATCCCGAGGGGATGGAAAAATATAGCAACACTAAAGTAAAAAGTGAGGTACGGGGCAACTCTTTACAGCTGCCATACGGCACTTGTAACCTGCTTTAAAGAAGAAAAATATAAAAATCTGGAAATGGGTGATCTTTCGGAAGCATTATTCTCAACAAAGTCAAAAATTAATGAATTTTTAGAAGAAAAAAGCTTGTAAAACAGTTTACATTTATACGGAATGGCCATGGTCACTCGATCAGTAAATGCCCTTTTGGTTGCCATCTCGGAAAAAAAACTGTCGTTTTGAAATCTGAATGCTTTTTATGTTTGCCAGATATCAATTATATTATTTCAAGAAAGCACGGGTTTATATTACAAGTGTTAATTTAGATCCGTGATGAAAATAACTGCTGCTGTTAGAAAAATATAAAGTACATGTATTCTTAAATGTACATTAATGTGTCGAAAAAACCTACTATTGGACGCCATCTTCTTACTAACAAGAGCCACCGCCGGGCGAGGGCAACGCTCGACTTTTAACTTTATCTGAAAGTAAACAAACGATTTAAACAAATCGTAAAGAAAAAAGTAAAGTTTTCCGGGCTGTATAGTCATACTAGATTTGACCTAGAAATTCAGATGGAACTAAACCTAAAGATTTAATACAGATCAAATTGTATATCTTTTGTCCACTAACACTTAAGTTAACGTGCAACATTATCAGCTGATCTGGTCACAAAAACACTAACAATTAGCAAACAAAAATACTTATATCTGCTTTTCGTATATTCAGTCAATGTACTTTTCTAAGAAAAAAGAAGACAGGATTATGAAATGATAAAAAAATCTTAAACTGTCTAATCATACAGAAAAAAAGGATCAAAGACAGAAAAGGTCGGGTTGCATTTGTTATACCAAACATCATGAGGCTGTGCTGTTACTAAAATTTTCTACTAATGACCATTGATGTCGAAAATTTAACTAAGTTTGTAAACAGGAAGTGGATGAGCAACAGACCAAGTGTAAATGCTGTATATTAAATAACAAGAAGTTGTAATAAGATGTTGCTGAGAAAACTGTTACGAAAATGTTTCCCCGCCCGCCGCAAGACATTCACCATACTATAACCTGGGTTTGCACCAGTGCAACCCGGCCAAAAAAACAAGAACTGTTTGAACCGGTTGATGCTCACCGAGAAGGTTTGGGACACACGAAAGTATAAAAAAAATGAAAAAAGGGCAAAAACTTCAAAATTACGTAAGGCAGAGTTATGGTTTTCTTGCACTTCTATTCAATGAGATTTATCTATCTATAAAGTTTCGTGATGATATCTCTTATAGTTTCAGAGTTATGTCCCAGGTAAGATTCAAAGTGTAAAAATGAACAAAGGGCAATTACTCCAAAATTAGACAAGGCTGTGTTTAGGTTCTTTAGCATTGCATTTATATTCAATAAGATCTATCTACCTACAAAGTTTCATGTTGATATATTTAATAGTTTTAGAGTTATGTTCGGACAAAAGTCAAAAAGTAAAAATAAACAAAGGGCAATAACTTCAAAATAAGACAAGGCATAGTTATGGTTCTTTAGCACTGCACTTCTACCCAATGAGACTTATCTACCTACAAAGTTTCATGTTTATACAACTTATAAATTTTAGAGTAAGTCCCGGAAAAGTTCAAAGTGTCCAAACTATGTAGCAAGCAACATAAGGCCAAAATTACTCCCACAGAAATTAGAGCAAGACATTTAGTTATATCTCTTTAGCATCTGCACTTCATCTTACTATCAATTTGGAGATCTATCACCTACAAAGTTTCATGTTTGATAACTCGTTTAGCAGTTATGTCCCCGCGACACCAAAATGTGTTAAAAGTTGAAAGAAAAATAAAACAACCGACGGCCATAATAAGTAGTATAAAATATTAACAAAGGCAGAAGATTCTCGCCGTTCATTTGTGCACTCATGGCTACACTCACTCTCTCGAGGATGCGAACTATCTATATATCTATTCCCAAAGTTTCATTGCGATCGAAACCTCTTGTTTGGATTTTATCTCTTAGTGTTACGTGCATCTGGACATAGAAAAGCGCGAGAGAGGCACACGTGTACACACGAAAGAAGTGGCAAGCTTGTGCTCAATATGCATTTAAATGTGTGGGAATAATTTCTCGATGTCGTTTCGGCCCCAAAACGTATCGCCCATAAAACTACTCAACATATAGACGTTCGACCCCAACCACTGATTTACGAGTCCTCCTCTTTACTATCGAATCCACCAAATTATATATTATATGGTACAGTATAATAAGTTTTAAAAACCCATAATATAATTAGGTATTTCAACATCTGAATTAAAATGTATAATCAAAAGTGTAAAGTAGTTATAGATAAATTAATCAATTTGCTATAAAATAACTTAGTTAGATATTTATAATAGTTACGTCAGAGAGAAAAGGTTTTCAATAATAACGAGATAGCAGAAAATTAAGACCTTATATCATATACTTTATATATA
This sequence comes from Ruditapes philippinarum, assembly GCF_026571515.1. Classification (NCBI taxonomy): domain Eukaryota; kingdom Metazoa; phylum Mollusca; class Bivalvia; order Venerida; family Veneridae; genus Ruditapes; species Ruditapes philippinarum. The sequence goes on along the minus strand of NW_026856634.1, from coordinate 148,408 downwards.
TATAAGGAAGAGCATACACAACGAAAAAAGTTATCTAACTTAGCGCAACAAATATAGAGCGTAAGTAATAAAACAGAGAACACAGACATATATATCTTATTCTGCGTGATCAAAAAAATAATAAAAACCACTAACAAACAATTTAGAGTGTTATTACAAAATGCATACAAGTGATAAGATTTATTTTAAATTAATATAAAAACAGAAACACGAACCACATACATCTATATTCAAAAAAATAATACACATAATAACCATTATTTACAAACATATGATGATAGATGAACTATATTCGACAAGATTAAGGAAGCAAGAAGCACAAATTAACCATGAGATAGAGAAAGATGAAATCTTAATCATCTCATTCTCTCAACTCTAGACTATATTAAACCATGTATGGAATCCTGAGTTAGAAATTAAGGTTTACACATAAAAGTACAAGTATCATCAACAGAGTGTTAATCATTCTTATGTATAAAAAACCAAAGTATGTCTAATAGAGCCTCACTATGGAGTTATTGTAACGACCATCTATAGGTTCATTTTATAAGAACTATTTGGCTTCACAAAATTCAAAAATAACTTGCTAAAAGAATGAAAAACCGTAAACTTGAAAAAAATATGTCGTAACCCTTCAGTAGAACTGTGTCTTGCGCAAAAGATGAGCTGTACACATCTTCTGATAAGATTTAATATATAATACTGACTATTCGTTTCCATTTACAAGAGAGAGAAACAAATATACGTAGCGTAGAGCACTGACAGTGGATCACTTCAGTAATATAAGTAATCATGACCACTCATTCTCTAGATATGTTTATTATAGAGATAGCACTCTGTGCGCTGTACAACACTTTAAAATTTATTAGAATGGTTGATTTGTACATAGATATTAAAGGTAACTATAGGTGATGTTGTAAGAAATATATATGGAAATGTATACACACTAACTATGAAAGAGAGGTGATGCCATTTACGCTAGCTGCTATTGTATATCTTCCAGTGACCGAGTACAGTTATTCGAGTGAATTAGCACCAGAGAACAATAATATAGCTGTAGCATTTTAACTCTGCTATTGAATGCTCTTGCATATCGAGCGGCCTAACCTATATACTGGCCCGCAAGTGCTTGATGACACTGACGTGTCATAGGATCGTGACACCACGAAAGATGAGAATCCCTGTTGAGGAAATCTATACTTAACAGAGCGAATTTGAGGTGTATCTCCTCACAATAAAAGTGAAACTGTCCCATATCGTGACATTAGTACGTTCCTTGTAATTTCAACTCCTATTATTTGCAATAGAACTCCGTTAAGAATTACCCTTTCAGGGACAAACCTTTATCAGAAGCGCTCTCTGCTGTAATGTGAGACATGGCGGTAAATGAGGTTTTTACCTGTAATATTACCGGGGGATCTACTAGAGTAGAAATTTAACCTGGTATGGAAAATAAAGTCTATTTTAATAATTAACCAGGTCCATATCATGTCTAAGTTACAGACATCCTTTGACCAGAGTACGTAAAAGTACCAACATGGACCGCGGTTACGCCAGGAAGTCACATGTATATCGCTTTAACACTAATGCGTGATCAGACTAAATACTAATGGATAGATCAATGAGTGCGGGTATATTATAGACCGGTGTATAGAGAGACTGAATACGAGTGAGAACCTCACACAGTAGCGCATGCGACACGCCTGCTGTCTCTCTATCGTATTGAATGTCTCTTGTGTGAATCTAGGTATAGCTCCTACCTGAGAGAATATATCTCGCATGACTAGAAGTTATATGACATGAGATAGTAATAGCCAACTGATTACTCACACAAGTGTTCACTCTTAGATCCTCCTCTAGATATCACCGCGCCGGTCATGTTTTTCGCACTCTCATAACAACGTTATCTCCACATCAATTAATTGTCATCGATTGCTTCGTCCGTTGTTCTATGCAAATGACCTTAACTCCAGGTAAACACCTCCGTCACCGTCTCGAGGTGTTACCTACACAATCTCTAGATCCGAGAATCTCTCTAAAACCCCAAAGTTATCGGTATTGAGCGTGGGTCGACATACTCAGTGTAAGTATTATTAAAACTTAATAAATACACTCCCTAGATCAGTCCCATCCATTATAAGTATTTAGCTTAGTGCCTCAATCAATCATATGCACCAAAAAAATGAGATATATCTTATCGTATATAAAAATAGGAACACTAAAATATTAGATTGAAATATAATCTAAAACATGTCAATCTCATTATGACCAGCCTCGTCTAAACATCCATTTTTAGACTTTAGTTATGTCACCTCCCACACTTGAGAGTTACTTTGCGTGTATAAAGGCCGAAAATTTTCCGTCCTGCTCTCGAGCCGCTTATAGTAGAGTTCAAATATACAGTTAATCATGTAAATTATATTTGCATCCCTCGAGTCTTGCGCGGTATACTATCGACTAGTGGCGCAACTCTGCCCTTGAACAAATACAATATGTGGCATACTAACCTTCGTTCTGGCACAGCAAGTCTATCCGTATGATAATAGCGCGAGGTAACATCCGAGCCAAATCTATACAGGCTTGATAGCTCTATTATGAGGCGTATACACTCTGGTCGAGCTCATGCTCTGAGATGTGGAAAAACCATGGGCACCCAATTGGAGCTAATTATCGAGAAACAATCCGTGGATGTATAAGTGAGGAAGTTTGGAAATCAAAACATACCGTAGTCAAGATCTTTGACTAGGAGAATTAAATACAGGTATGGTGAGACCGACAATCAGCAAAACATATTTCAGCTCACACTGAGTATTCAATACCGGTCTTAAGCTCGCAGTAACCATTACAATATCTTGAGAATTGGTTTGTGCTTGTACCTAGAACTCATAGCTAAGGAAGTTAGGAAAATATAGTGTTAAGCTCGACAGCCTCTTACCGTTATGACAAATAACTCCTCCAATGATTAGATCTGAGTTACTTTGTGTAAAGTAGAGATTAACATGACACGGTATGTAAGTAAGTGTGAGACCTTTAATAAACGTAGATGGGTATAACAGCTATTATTCTGATATTCGAGATAAGATTCAGTATACGCACCTCCTATGTGTCTATGTGATAACACCGATAAGATGGAAACTTCAGAGAAAATGACTCTGTCAGTGATATAAAAACAATTACTGAGGAGAATCTATCTGTAAGTATCATATATAATAGCACTACATAATTAATCAGACATGCGAGTTTTGCAATATATTAGCACATTTGAAATTCTAGCCATTGAATGCTGACATATAACAATTTAGTGAGCTTGCAAAGCACAAGCATCGAACAACTGTGTATCACTGATAATCTCCCTATAATGTGATTGGAGCATCATGAAATATGTATATACTACATCTAATCATTATTATATGTGATAGTACCTTAGCAGAATCAATACTGACAGTACGAATCAAAACTGTCACCCGTTAGATTTACCAGCTATTGCTCTCAGACTGTCTGTATGTTTATGGACAGAACATAATAGCGCTACTAAAAAAATAGTTATGGTATCGGGTAAAAAGTTCGATATTGAGCCATCTATTCATAAAAGTTCTCAAACTAACACTTAGAAGATGTTCAACGAGCTCTATATCGGGTAGCATTCTGTTGTATCAAATTAGAGCGTCGGATTTAGAACTTAACTCACTGTCTGGCTTCAGAGAAGACAATACGATACCATTAAGAAACTAGACTTAAAAATGTTTGATTAAATCTAAATGTGTTGAAGAACTTTTTATCTTCTTGCGTATAAATTATGTATTAGCAACCAACCAATGTAATACATGATTAGTAATTAGGTATGGAGCTATGATAAATTTTGTTTGTATTTATGCGCGCACAACACAACTATATATTTGCTGTTGCTGTTCTGTTTTGATAGCATTTATAGATCAAAGATAAATAGTGATCATAAAGTATTAATTGTTAGATTAACTTCCGTATCCAGAAGTTGTAGTGTGTTCGTTTTATTATTATGATTTAAAGCTAACTCAGCGCCCTTTATTGTTTTGTTACATATATTAAAAAACATTAACGCATACATCTAACTACTGATTCCACATGATGATCTCAAAATGATTAATAATATGAATCATTTTTAGAGAAGACTACTTAAAGTGTCATAATTGTTTAATTGTTATTAAATAAATGTTGTTACATCAATAAGCAATACTAATACGTAGAGGGGGCGCGAAACGTCTCATGGAAAAGGGACCGAAACTCCAGGGGCACCGATTTTTCGACTGGGCCGATTTGTTTGGGCCGGAGAGACGTCCTGTTCCAATGTGGGGTATGCCATAATTAACAATAAGTGTGTATACATAATTTTTAGGTTTGACCAAACCCCGAGTTATGTATTAATAGTTAATAAAAAAAATGTTGCAAGTAAACAGACTCCTATTAGTGATCAGGATGAGATGCACATAACAAGTTCTCGCTAACATAAGTTTAGTCATCTTGGCGCAATCCAAGCTCGTCGTGCACTTTTTGTTATTCATTGTTTCTACCCTTAAACCCAAAACAGTCCAGAATCTTAGTTGAAAACTGTTTGTATCAGGATCCAATTGCCCGTACTTAAGATCCCTTGTTTATTTTGCTTGTAAATGCACAATTTATGATATGATATTTATTTATTTCTATAGTGATATCTGAGGAGTATACCTAATAAAATGAAATGTTTCTATCTGAGTTATGGCTACAAATACCAGGTCCTTACAGACCTATTATGCAGTTATAAAGTCATTGATATTTCAAATTAAGTTTACGATTTTCAAACTTTCTTCAATATTCACAGGATGCTCATGCACATACCAGGTAAGGATACGTATCCAGTGAACACATTAATTACCAAAAATAAATACATATATATAGTCTAAGACATGTGGCTGCGATCAGAGAATGTGTCAATCCTACTACCTATAATATCTAATTAAAATATGCAAACCTACAAGGCCAACACACACTAAAATATACCTTAAACATACAGCCAAATGACTAGCAAAATGCAATTTTAAATTTGTGAGGTTTCCAAGCTCAGTATTATAATTGCGCTGTTCATCTGTTTTTATGACACCATTACTCTCACTATTTTTTATTATGATATACAGACTGCAGTGCATAACAGTGTCAGTTTTGCACAACTGCTAGGAGCTGTAGTGATAAGAGATGGGCGTATATCTTCTACACGAGTAGAAGACACTCCTATTAGAGCCGTGAACTAAGGACTCGTTGAACTTAATAATTAATCAAGCCTGGTTCAAACACCATAAATAGCCATGCTAGTATCAACGTGATGTCTAATATGATTACTATGCAATAGGTTGTTGTGTGAGAATGAGAAAGATTGAACAATTAGACTTTTAACTCACTACGGTGTATGAATAAATTTATCTTGAGTTTTGTACTATAACTGAAGAAGTAAATCATTCCCTTCGAGTATAATGAAAAACACTATGACGAAATAGCGAACATGTTATTAGTGTGCACTGCCCGAAATAGTTAATACAATACCATCCGACAGGAAATTACACAGACTCACAACAAGAGAGCTGTGTCTCTACCAGAAGAAGAACAGCGCTGCAAGCTCGCTACTATCAAATAACTGGATGCAGACATATAAAGAAAAATCAATTATGATATTAATTACTATGGATAGATAAACCTGTATTCAGATGTTATAATCAGAATTAAGAGCAGTGTCAAATAGATTCATGAATATATATTGACATACATCCACATAACATTATTTTCTTGTCCAATAAAAAAGCTAAATTTTAGTAATACGTTTAAGGTGAGATTAACGACAGTAACGATTAAAAATCTGTATATAAAGAAATACAATCTCCGTTCACGACGAGAACAAAATATAAATGATAAAAAGTCATACAATGCAGAAGTTATATAATGTAATAATTTAAATTATATGTTCAAAAAGTGGAAAACTAACTCTTGTAAAAAAATATATAAACCGAAAGAGTTTAATATTGAATAATAACGATCTGTGTCAATTGCATAAGATATGTTAATATTGAACATAAATGGGGACTATTAAGAATATACTTTCAATTAATCATTTATCTTAAGATCACAATGTACAGACGTCAGATTATACTTTCTTCAAGATTGCTTACTGCTATTTTGAATATAACAAACAAATATAATCTGTATTATAATATAATATGCAAAATGTGGTTCGTAAACAAATGTGATATATTTATTACTTAACAACAATAGAGGAAAAGCAAATAATTCATCAGTAAAGTATAATCTTCTCAAAATTGCTTTGAAATTACTAATGGCAGTGATTGGTTGTATATCATAAAACTATAATATTTAAATGTGTTTACAATACACCCGTTACAATTGACACTGGCGCTAAAAACAAGAGACGTGTGTGAAACATTTAACCCCCGCCCCCCCACCCGGCAGTAGACATTATGGGCAGTGTATTTATTTTTCAATTTAAAATCAATAGGGGTCATCTACCAGTGGTATCCGAGATGCATCAACCTGTATGAATCAAGTGTGATGTGTCTAAGCTTATAAGTTTTTTTAACTATAGGTTGCACAAACCTTGGTTGACATATAGACCATTAGAAAGTTTTTGACTTATTATCAAGTCTAATGATAGCTATAAACATGATCTAAACATGAGCCCTGGATATGCATCTTAATTATTGGAATTTTTCTAAATCCAAGGGGCATAACTCTGTCAAAAATTGCTCGATCATACCCAAGACATTCTGAAGATAAATCTGTATACCAAATTTCATTTCAGTATGTGTTACCTCTGCGAAGAAATTAAAGGAAACTGTTTGTGAACTGATAGACCTGATAGACAGACAGACTGACCGACAGATAGCAGCAAAGCAGTATGCCCTCTCTTTTTTCTTTAAAATGGGGACATAATAAAAAAAAACTTTGACTGAAAGACATATCTCAGCTTACACAACCAAAATCGACTTTCATATGCTCATTAAGGACTTACATGGTTTTAAATGTTATATCTGCTGAAACTTCCAATGAATAAAGATATAAGTTACTCTTCTGCATTTGGATAGTTCATTAGAAGTGATACAATGTTTTGATAATTTCACTTCTAACAATATCCTGATCTATTTCACTGTGATATTTCAAAAACATTAGGGAATTCATGTAATAAATTGTTTTATCACATACCTGTGCCACTTTACATACCTGTGCTCCATAAATATGATATTGCACAGCCGTGCATATATTATGAAATGACATCATTTGCGTTATACAACAAACATAATGCTGTAAAGACGCGCTAAAAGTGAGCCTTACACAAAAGGCACGTGATGGAAAAAGATTCTTTTCCACTTTATACAGTCTTTATTTCGGGTATGTGATAAATAGACTATTATTTTCGTGTAGGTTCATTACTGAATTTACTTAACTTGTTGAATAAAATAATATGCTATGAAGAGGCTCGCATAATACAATTTTATTCAACTTGTTCAATAAAGTCAGTATTGAACTTGCACTCATTTGATACCGTCTTTATTACCTACATTTTGTAGTGAAAAATACATTGTACCCACAGATTTAAAATAAAAGAACTCCTATTCCAAAATGAAAGTCCATTCTCATAGAAAAACTGTTAGTTTTATTATTGAAAGTTTTTCATGTGATAATTGTTCTAAGATTTATATATATTATAAATTGTAAAGAATATCAAATATTGTCTAATGCAATTGCCGTACCAATTTGCTGTATGCATTCTGACCTTTGATCAAATGGATTTTAAATCAATATGGCACTGCTCAAAGTCTGTAAGGCCACTTTACAAGCTTTACTCTTTACTGATTTAGAAAAACACAAAAGCCTCTTCATGAATTATTCACACACAAAATCTCTAATATAATCACAGAATTCACTTCAGCCAGCTGATAGCCTGAATTTAAGAAGATAAAAACAAAATCTTTGGCCTCAACAATTTTACACATTAATTCTCACACTTTCCCTGTTAATCATTTGACCTTCTCTTGTGGTGTAGAAGCAGCAACTCTTTGTTGGTAGTCTATAGCATTTTGTTGCTCTGATGTATTGACATATTGATTACCTATTTCTATATAGCCATATTTCTCTGCATAGTGAATACATTCAAATATAACCTGAAAATAACAAAAATATGAACAGTATTTGTTACATTTGATGTTGTTTTTTGTTGTTTCGTTTTTTGTTGTTGTTTTTTAATTTAAGTTAAACCTCATTCACCCTGAGTTTATTTTGTGCAATGGACTTATCATGTTATAAACTCAGACTTGACTATAAAAAAGATCTCTCTTCTGAAGTTGTTTTTTTTGGGGGGGTGGGGGGGGGGGTTACATAACTGGACTGGTGACATTTATTCCCATGATTTGTATACCCTTTGATGGCCAGAGTCCAGTCTGGCAGGTAGAACTCATAAAAGTGCATCTGCACATAAAGTTTGAAGTTCCCTGGTCAATGCTATTTGATAGCCACATGAACCTGCAGACTCAATGGCATTTTACTGCTTCACATAGGTAAGTAATGTTCACTTCCAACCAGTATATATTATGTTATGAGCAATTAAGTTATAGTATTTTGGTCATATGGTGGTGTCATATACCAAATCTTTGATCCTACTGATAGAACTGTTTTAATCAAACTGTCTGTTTTTGCACAAAGAATAATGTCTATTGTGAAATAATGTTTACCACCTTCTAGTCAGTATCTATTGCCAAGTATTGTCTTGATTTTCATTTTTTACTTTATCTATTTTTATCTATTTTATTTAATTTTTTTATTATTTTTTCATCTTTAAGGTCTCATGACATTTGTTATCGCATTGTGACACTTCCTATTTAATTTTTTTGTTGAACTAATTGTAACAGCGTGGTGTGGTTGCAATGTGGGGCTTCATGGGCCCCATGTTGTGGTAACACCATGTCGCTGCATCACTTCATTTGCGTTTTGGTCAGGAACTTTCATTGTGCGGTTGCATTATGTCTCATTCTAGTCACTCATTTGTAAAGTCATTCATAAGTATCTCTAGTGTTATTTTTGTTTTTTTTCATGCAAATTTTTTTGTCTCAAGCTTTATTTACACATCTGTATTATTTTGTTAATGCTCATTTGTTTGTGAAATTTTACTGTTTATAAAACTGATGCCCATATGGGCCTAGTTGAAATAAACAAGAGGGCCATGATGGCCCTGAAGTCGCTCACCTGTATATAGGCCCACGAAGTGGGGCAAGTTTAAACCCCAGGGCTTTTATTTGAACAAACTTGGTAGACACCCATTAGAAGATGTTTCATGCTAAACCTATTAGGTCTAGCTCGTTGGTTTTTTAAAAGAAGATTTTTTAAAGTTTTTTCTTTACACATATAGTTAAAAAAATAATGACACCCCTGGGGGCCGGGCCAGTTTTGACCCCAGGGCTTTTATTTGAACAATCTTTGTAGACACTTACTAGAGAATGTTTCATGCTTAATATCTAAACTCTAGCTATTTGAGTTTTTTGCAATACACATATAAGGAAAATCAATGTCCCCCTGGGGCGGGGCCAATTTTGACCCCAGGGCTCTTATTTGAACAAACTTGGTAGACATTCATTAGAAGATGTTTCATGCTAAATATCTTAGCTCTAGCTCTTTGGGTTCTATAAAAGAAGATTTCAAGTTTTTACTATATGCATATAGGAAAAATCAATGACCCCCTGGGGCGGGGCCAATTTTGACCCCAGGGCTTTTATTTGAACAAACTTGGTAGACACCCATTAGAAGATGTTTCATGCTAAATATCTTAGCTCTAGCTCTTTGGGTTCTTTAAAGAAGATTTTTTAAGTTTTTACTATATGTATATAGGGAAAATCAATGACCCCCTGGGGCGGGGCCAATTTTGACCCCAGGGCTTTTATTTGAACAAACTTGGTAGACACTCACTAGAAGTTTCATGCCAAATATCTAAACTCTAGCTCTTTGGGTTTTTTAGAAGAAGATATTTAAAGTTTTTTCTTTTGGTTGCCATGGCAACCAGAGTTCTGCATGGAATTAAATTCTTTGAACAATTTTCAAAGGTGACCACAAAAGGAACATTCCTGTGAAGTTTGGATGAAATTGGCTTAGTGGTTTATGAGGAGATGTCATTTAAAGTAAAAGTTTACGGACGAAGGACGGACGGACGGACGCCGGACGAAAAGCGATCACAAAAGCTCACCCTGTCACTTTGTGACAGGTGAGCTAAAAACTTGAAACTTGAATCTATACTGAATACTAGTGTCTGCATTGAGATTTTACACAAGAGAAAAATTTTCAGGAGCTAAGCTATCATCAAAATACTTATCAAACTAAATACACAACAAAATTGGAGGAAATGTTGTACTAACCTCAATAAGAATAAGTATTATAATGATCCACTCTAGTCTTATATGATGTTGATCATTTAACTGTTGCCCCAGTAACTGCAGAATTTCTGAACAGTAGTTCAAACGCTCATTTAATACCTACAAAATTAAAACTTTCTTTTAAGCAGTGCATTTATATAGATATGCATCAAAATACACAGGTGTGAAAGTTCTGTGCTTACAAATATTTATGAAAGTTTCATGGCTCTGGCAGTGCGTCTAGCAGTAATATTTGTGAAACTTTATGTTGCAAGTGTAAGGGACAAAGGCAAGAGGTTGGTGCATATAAATCTGTGCAAATTTTCAGATCATTCCCTCATCATTCTTCCAAAGGCAAGGTGGTGCGGGCATAAAAATATCTGTCTCCAAAAACAAACTTAAAACATTTTTTAAAAGACTAACAATACCTAAACAGTAGTACCACAAAACATTAAGTTTAAACCCTTCTTATGCATACAACATGAACAAATTTTGAGAATTTAAGATAACCATTGGGTTGGTAAGATACAACATATCAGAAATAAGCCCTAATCTTTTTCTTTTTCTTTTTTAGGAGACACAATGAATGTCCATGAAATTTTTTAAGCTTTTATTAATAGAGGTAACATTAGCTGCACCTTCTTGTATTATTTCAGGCATTACCAGGCATGTGGCCCCAACCCTTTTGCTACACATAAATCTAAAGTCAAGGGAATTTAAAAACCCTTTTATTGGGAAAAAGCTAGTGTTTAAGACCAAAACTTAAAGCAACACCCTCCAGTTCATGTAATTTTCATAAAAATTTGAAAATTTTTTAAACAGTAAAATTTTAAAGTTACCAAAAAAATGCAATTTAATTACAAGGGCATTAAAACGGGTTTTCCTTAAGGGAATTTGGGATCTTTACCCCTGTTTTGGTGTGATTTCCCCAAAATCTAATATTTTTTCCTTTTTTATATAAAATGTGACTTCCAAAATTTCAGGATTTTCATTCTGATTCCAAATTTTGGGAATTAGTGGAAGCCTTACAACCTTTTTTACTACTAAAAAGGGGAAATATGCAAAAATAACCCTTACTGTTTAGTAAAACAGAAAAAATTTTTTAAAAACTAAAAATTTGGCTAAACGTATTAAAAATGAAAAATTTTACTAAAATTTTGAATTTTAAAATTTTTCCTAAAATCAAAGACTTTTTTTCTCGGGGTTTGTTTTTATTAAATATTTTGCTCATCTGGGGGGTTTGCGTTTAAAGTTATAGACGAGGCCCCAATTTTTCTACCCATATCAATCCCAGCTTGAAAGGGCCTTTTAAGTTTTAATTTTCGGTAAGAACGTTTTCAAAAAGGGGTTTTTAAAAAAATTTTAATATTTTTTTTTAAAATGGTTTGCTATTTACCAAATACTTTTAGGAATTAAAAAAAAATTTACCCCTATTAGACCTTAAAATTTCCTCTCTCCCATAAAAATTTCAGGATGCCCAAATAAAAAATTTCTAGATGATTCAGTCGAAAATAAAATAACAGAATCAAAATTATATAAATAATCAAGAAAATTAAACATAAAAAACAAAAAGAAATGCATGAATGGTTTTAACAATCATCTGTTAAAAATAACCAGTTTTTACAAAAATTCAAATTTATAAAAGGGGGCATAACTAAAATAGTATAGCTTTCTGAGTTTTGCCCCTTGCCTAACAAATGCATCTTGTCACGATAAGATAGTATTCTAAAATTCATGTTGATAACTCTTAAAATGTTTGAATAATAGACTACATTAAAGTTTTGCACAACTACAACAACAACAACACTGCGACCGTGACAGCTAAAGTCATAATAACACCAAATACATAGCTAATACCCCTTGTCTGACAACTTTGCATCATGAATTTTATTGGAACATAATTTGTTGCAAATGCTGAAAGCATTGGTTATATTTTATTATGAGTGAAAAAAAATAAAATATCAAACAATTATCATCATTTCTTTCTACCAGTTTATAGTATTTCATAATATTGCACGTTTGTAACATTGTTTTTCAATTGATAATCATGAGGTTTATATACTTTTATTTACACTACTGCTGTAAACTAATGAAAAATCTGAATTTATCTTCTCTCAAAACGGGAATTTGTTTAAAAAAAACTTTTATAAATTAAAAATTTTTTCCGAAGGTTTAGGCCATTTCAAAACATTGTTACAATTAACCCTCCGTTTTCCTTATATGAAAAAAAGGGTAAAACCCCGACTAAATTTAAGGGTTAAAAACATTTTTGACACAGATCCAAAATTTTTGTATTCAAATCTTTACAAAAATAGTATTTTTTATTCTTTTTGTAAACATTGTTAGTGAGTTACCTTAATGTGAAGACTCCCTAATTCAATTTTATATCTTTCTTCTGTTATTTTTTCCCTCTTTAACTTCTTAATACAAAAAATGAAAAATTTCATTAAACCCATTTCAATAAATTCAAATTATATTTTACCAAGCCGGAAGATAAAAAAATAACGTAAACCCCCCGGGTTTTTCCTGACGTTGCTGTTCTTCAACCGCCTTCCCCTTGATTAATTAGTTACATACTATATTGGTTGGAAGATTAAGAAATATCTTTGTTAAGTTCGCACAGATGACTTGTCTTGAGAAAAAAAAACACATCGAGCTTTTAACAATGAACAGACATTTAAATCTTACTTTAATATATAAGGTTGACTGAGGTAGGATAAAAGGTAGGATTTTGAAACAATTGAGGGTAAGTCATGGTAAAGAGGTGACAAGCCTAAATCTATGACACTGAACCATTAGGACATCTTTCAATTACCACATTTATTAGCAGTACCTAAATATGATATTTGCATGGGAAACTACCTGTGTTTTTGGTTCCAGCTGATTATAAATTTTTCCAGTTTGATTCTTATTACAAATTCACTGAAATCAAATAATGTAATAAACAGTTTTGATTAAAGGATAATCAGATGTTTTAACAACCAAATGTTAGGCAACTGACAACAAAAAAAACAGCTCAACCTTCTACTTCACGAGTTAAAAGCCAAAAAAGCCTATACATTAAACATTACCTTAAAAAAAAATAATCTTTACTATATTTAATTGCTATCAATAGTACTTTTCACAGAAAATTCATCTTGAATTCATTCCTGATGTTTATTGTTTTGTTTATGGAAACATATGGAAAATCAAAGTTAGTAGAAAAAATTTTGCATAATTGCAAAAATTTGATTTTTTTAATGTTTCTGTTACTAGAAATTCTTCTTTCAAAAAATGGGTCAAAAAATTCCCATTGACAAAATAGTTTATCCTTTAGTCGGTGGTCAGATGTCAACACTTTTTCTTTATTTATGGAGAAAACCTTTAGATGACCTCTGTCATTACAATATAGGCACAACAGCACCTGAGTAGACCCCCCCCACCCCCCCTGAGCTTACTGCAGCTTGATAGGGGATTCTAAATTCAAACCCACAATGGTGAGGGGCAAGTGGTTTTAAGTCAGTAACTTGAACTACATTGCTAAAGAAGCCCCCTATTTCATGTAATAGTAAAATCACAGACCTGAATAGCTCACAAACTAGAAAGAATTCAATGTCCTTAGCAACATTTGACACTAATATAGTGATCTAAAACCCATACAATGAACACAAAACAACCAACACTTATAAAATAGATAAAACTAGGATCTTAAAGAATGCCCGACTCCGCCAAATTGAAAATACTGCAAGCTCAATTTGATTGAACCCGTTTATGAATGGTGGTAGTAAGTGCTGTGCACTGTCCACAAACCTAGCACTTCAGAATTCAACATTTTTACACAACGTGGTAAAATTTAAAATCTAGACAAATGTGCAAAACACATATAACTAACACAAAAACTTGACTCAGTTTTTATTAATACAAACAACCCACATACATAAAGTCATACCTGACTGTGATAATGCATTAGAGATGGTGTATTTATGTAACGCTAATTCTTCATCAAGATCTTCATTCTCTGCTGGTTTTTTCAACTGTAATGTGTTGCCCTTCAGCTTTGTAACACTGCAAAATTATTATTTAATAAAAATATATGATATTTAAATTCAGTGAGTAGAGAGACATAAAATTCTCCAACATACAAATTCTACATGGCAGTTGTTTGGACAGCTTGAACCATTGGAAAAAGTCCAACTTGTTTAAATTAACGCATAAGTTCTGTTGATGTTGCCAGAGTTTGACTCTTATCTTCACATAAAAATCAAAGCACAGAAGGCGCTGAATTTGTTTGGGTCTCAGAATGTCAGAAAGGTGAAGGTTGTGAGATTATAAACCAATTTGTTTTTGTATAGTGCCACCAATGCTTTCCAGTGTTTAACTGTAGTAAATTAGCTATAAGACTAATTGCAACACTGATAGTCAATTGAATGTTTAATTGACTTAAAATTTTTTTAAAAAATGAGTTGCCTCAACTGGGATTTGAGCTCCAGACCTCTTGATTCATAAGCAAGCGTGCAAACCTCTCGGCCACGGTGAAGTTATATGTTAACGGCCTGAAGAAAACCTTATTATTCTAAATTAGGGTTTGTAACTCTAACTCTCTAACTATTATTTCGACGCTTAACCTGTTGTTTAACACAGATGTAAATAATCATGGAGCTTACTGTAAGCATGTATATCTATAAAGAATGAAACAATATTAGAAATCTTCGACCATTCAGGAACTACTTTGCTTGAAAATTAATGCGCCTGTCGTTTGACAATCTTTACGCATTGATCTCCCCTGAATTTTTCGGCATTAGTGTACATATAAAGGGAAGTAACCGCTTCAAAAAGTGGACTAATTTAGGCATTTGCAATTAACAGCATTAGGCTCCAAAATTTCGCTACCATTACTTGTTTGGTCTGACGACCCAAACAAATAATGTTTGGTCTGAAGACCCAAACAAATAACAAGAGGGCCATGCTGGCCCTGAGGTCGCTCACCTATATATAGCCCCCCCCCCCCCACACCCATAAGAAGATGTTTCATGCTAAACATCTAAGCTTTAGCTCATTGGGCTTTTTAAAAGAAGATTTTTTTAAGTATTTACTATAAACATATAGTTAAAAACAATGACACCCCTGGGGCGCGGCCAGTTTTGACCCCAGGGCTTTTATTTGAACAAACTTTGTAGACACTTACTAGAAGATGTTTCATGCTTAATATCTAAACTCTAGCTATTTGGGTTTTTTCAAAGAAGATTTTAAGTTTTTGCTATACACATTTAAGGAAAATCAATGACCCCCTGGGCAGGGCCAATTTTGACCCCAGGGCTTTTATTTGAACAAACTTTGTAGACACTCACTAGAAGATGTTTCATGCTTAATATCTAAACTCTAGCTATTTGGGTTTTTTCAAAGAAGATTTCTTTAAGTTTTTGCTATACACATATAAGGAAAATCAATGACCCCCGGGGCGGGCCAATTTTGACCCCAGGGCTTTTATTTGAAGAAACTTGGTAGACACCTAGTAGAACATGTTTGATGCTAAATATCTTAGCTCTAGCTTTTTGAGTTCTTTAAAAGAAGATTTTTTAAAATTTTACTATATGCATATAGGGAAAATCAATGACCCCCTGGGGCGGGGCCAATTTTGACCCCAGGGCTTTTATTTGAACAAACTTGGTAGACACCCATTAGAAGATGTTTCATGCTAAACATCTAAGCTCTAGCTCATTGGGCTTTTTAAAAGAAGATTTTTATTAAGTTTTTACTATTCACATATAATTAAAAACAATGACACCCCTGGGGGGCCAGTTTTGACCCCAGGGCTTTTATTTGAACAAACTTTGTAGACACTTACTATGCTAAATATCTTAGCTCTAGCTCTTTGAGTTCTTTAAAAGAAGATTTTTTAAGTTTTTACTATATGCATATAGGGAAAATCAATGACCCCCTGGGGCGGGGTCAATTTTGACCCCAGGGCTTTTATTTGAACAAACTTGGTAGACACTCACTAGAAGATGTTTCATGCCAAATATCTAAGCTCTAGCTCTTAGGGTTTTTTAAAAGAAGATATTTAAAGTTTTTTCTTTCGGTTGCCATGGCAACCAGAGTTCTGCATGGAATTAAATTCTTTGAACAATTTTTAAAGGTGACCACCAAAGGAACATTCCTGTGAAGTTTGGATGAAATTGGCCTTGTGGTTTATGAGGAGATGTCATTTAAAGTAAAAGTTTACGGACGACGGACGGACGCCAGACGAAAAGCGATCACAAAAGCTCACCCTGTCACTTTGTGACAGGTGAGCTAAAAAAACAAAAGTGATTAGCCGTTGCCACCATTATAGAATCAAGCAAGCCTGCAGACCTGTGCAGTCTGACCTGGTTTGATAATATTGGCTGCTTCAATTTTAATTTTCATCTTGATATCCCTGAAATTGATAATGAACATTCCATAATTTTAAGCGAAAAAGCCATGTAAAAATTTTAAAGTTAAAATTTTAAATACCCGCCGTGATATTATGTTGAAAAATTTTAAAATCTTTAAACCCAACCCAAAAAAGAAGTACCTGTTTTTTATTTTTAAAAATATTTTAGTCAATAGAAAAAACAATTCATTTTAATTAAAAACCCCCAAAAATTACCTGAGTGGTAATTAGCAATGTATCACGACTCCCTAGGCTCTAAAAAAAAATCCCTTCAACGGGGCAATTCTACCCTTACCCAACCTTTCCTGTTACACTATATAAATTTTAGATTTCATTAAAAAAATTTTTTTCATAAAACCACAGGGAGCTACCTTCATCACAAGAATATGATAAAAATTGATAATAAAATTGCATTTCCTAGATATGCTCTTGGAACATATATACAACAAAATATTACATAATGCAAAGTTAGTCCAAAAAGACAACTCTGAATTTTTATTTACACACCCAAACACAAAAAAATGGGTCAAAGACAGAAAAGGCTGGGTTGCATATGTATACAAAATATCACGAGGCTGTGATGTTACGAAAAAAAATTTCCATTGACCCATTAATGTCGAAAATTTAATTCAGTAGGTAAACAGGAAGTGGATTAGCTACACACCTAAAATCGAATCCCACAGTATGGGACCATGTGTCAATGCTGTATGCCAAATATCAAGAGGCTGTGATTAGAAGTTTCTGAGAAAAATGTTACGAAAATTTCCTACCATTGACCATTAATTCGAACAGGAAGTGGATGAGCTGCAGACTTGAAATCAAATCCCACAGTATATATCAAGAGGCTGTGATAAGTAGTTACTGAGAAAACTGTTACGAAAATTTCCTACCATTGACCATTAATGTAAAAAAATCTAACTAATTTAACTAAGTGGATAAACAGGAAGTGGATGAGCGACAGACCTGAAATCAAATCCCACGGTATGGGACAATGTGTCAATGCTGTATGCCAAATATCAAGAGGCTGTGATAAGTAGTTGCTGAGAAAACTGTTACGAAAATTTCCTACCATTGACCATTTATGTCAAAAAATCTAACTAATTTAACTAAGTGGATAAACAGGAAGTGGATGATCGACAGACCTGAAATCAAATCCCACGGTATGGGACAATGTGTCAATGCTGTATGCCAAATATCAAGAGACTGTGATAAGTAGTTGCTGAGAAAACTGTTACGAAAATTTCCTACCATTGACTATTAATGTCAAAAAATCTAACTAATTTAACTAAGTGGATAAACAGGAAGTGGATAAGCGACAGACCTGAAATCAAATCCCACAGTATGGGATCATGTGTCAATGCTGTATGCCAAATATCAAGAGGCTGTGATAAGTAGTTGCTGAGAAAACTGTTACGAAAATTTCCTACCATTGACCATTAATGTCAAAAAATCTAACTAATTTAACTAAGTGGATAAACAGGAAGTGGATGAGCGACAGACCTGAAATCAAATCCCACGGTATGGGACAATGTGTCAATGCTGTATGCCAAATATCAAGACACTGTGATAAGTAGTTGATGAGAAAACTGTTACGAAAATTTCCTACCATTGACCATTAATGTCAAAAAATCTAACTAATTTAACTAAGTGGATAAACAGGAAGTGGATGAGCGACAAACCTGAAATCAAATCCCACAGTATGGGACCATGTGTCAATGCTGTATGCCAAATATCAAGAGGCTGTGATAAGTAATTGCTGAGAAAACTGTTACGAAAATTTCCTACCATTGACCATTAATGTCGAAAAATCTAACTAATTTAACTAAGTGGATAAACAGGAAGTGGATGAGCGACAGACCTGAAATCAAATCCCACAGTATGGGACCATGTGTCAATGCTGTATGCCAAATATCAAGAGGCTGTGATAAGTAGTTGCTGAGAAAACTGTTACGAAAATTACCTACCATTGACCATTAATGTCGAAAAATCTAACTAATTTAACTAAGTGGATTAACAGGAAGTGGATGAGCGACAGACCTGAAATCAAATCCCACAGTATGGGACCATGTGTCAATGCTGTATGCCAAATATCAAGAGGCTGTGATAAGTAGTTGCTGAGAAAACTGTTACGAAAATTTCCTACCATTGACCATTAATGTCGAAAAATCTAACTAATTTAACTAAGTGGATAAACAGGAAGTGGATGAGCGACAGACCTGAAATCAAATCCCACAGTATGGGACCATGTGTCAATGCTGTATGCCAAATATCAAGAGGCTGTGATAAGTAGTTGCTGAGAAAACTGTTACGAAAATTTCCTACCATTGACCATTAATGTCAAAAAATCTAACTAATTTAACTAAGTGGATAAACAGGAAGTGGATGAGCGACAGATCTGAAATCAAATCCCACAGTATGGGACCATGTGTCAATGCTGTATGCCAAATATCAAGAGGCTGTGATAAGTAGTTGCTGAGAAAACTGTTACGAAAGTTTTTTTCCCCGCCCGCCCGCCGCCGGACGCCCGCCCGCCCGCCGCCCAACATTCACCATACTATAACCCGGATTTGCACCAGTGCAACCCGGCCAACAATTAAGTTGACCCATCTGTGTCTAAATTTCTACTCCAGATTCTGAAATTTCTTATTCAGTGTACTGGCTTTCAGGGGAAAGGTATAAATTTAGGTATAAATTTAGTCAATGATTAGTCAGCATTAATGTTTTGTATCTTGGTGTGAAAGGTTTATGGACAACATAAACCATATGTTTGACACCTTCCCATCTACCTAAACCCAGCCCAGCCATTTGCCAATCATATAACATATCCAGGATTTTCAAAATTGAAAAAACTGTTTAAAAATGGTAAACATTTTAATTTAAAATTTTCACATCTGTACCCTATTTAATTAATGCAAATGGTATTTTAATCAATACATTTATCTTTAAGAAACATTTTGAAATATGGTCAATTATGAGGAAAATGTTTTTTCCAACATTTTCTCTCATGTTACCTAAAATATTCATCATATAAGCTTAACCATATGGCTTACCTCAGATTCTGACATGTGCCAAAGTGCAACACCGCCATCCCTGATAAAACAACATACAAGGTATTAATTTGTCATGCCTTTCTTTTTAAATTTTGTTTAGCAAAATTAAAGAATAGAACCAAATAGGCTACACGTATATGACAAACTTGAGTAAACAGAAATTTAGATCACAGTTTACCTAATGGTAAGGCTATTTTTGACTCAAGTCAAGTGTCTTGATTAATAAAACATTTTGATTCATTTTTGACATAATTCGAGCCTTATTTTACCTGAAGGGTATACAACAATCAATGCTCAATACATGTATTAGTTATCTGTGTTAACATTTATATTCAAAACAAGGGAACCCAATAGCTGGTCAATTTTGACGCCCTAGGCATAAAACTTTAGTAGAAGACATCTAGAATATATCAAAATCACATAGTATTTTAGTTATCAAGACAGAAAATTTTAAAGTGTTCTTCATATATGCAAACATAGGGCCATATAACCTGTCAAAATATTTATAATAATATCCTGTAGTTACAACGTATTCATGTATACTTTCAGACTGGCAGTTAAAGGGCTAATGCCTTGCCCAGTTATAGCATATATTATTTCCTGAACTATAACATTTCAGGTTCCAAAAAGGTGTACAAAATCATATAAGCTAATTGCAGATATTTAGAGATACCTCACCTGAAGAAGAAAGCTTCTCTTGGTTGGCCGTTGACCTGGTATTTAGCTGTTATCATTATCCCTTCTATTATATCTGAAAGTCACATTTCAAAAACAATTACTTCTTTACTTGAGCAAAGGTATTAACATATGTTCATTTCTTATGTTTGACCAATAATTAAGAACATTTTGTCTCGCATTTTATATAATTATATATGAAAGAAAGTCATAAACGGGAAAATATCCATAGAAATATGACATGAAAAATCAGCATGCCACAGTCGGGACTTGAACCCATGTCTCTGGATTGCCGGTCCAATATGCTTACCACTACACTACAGTGGCAGTTGCCTTTAGCAGAGAGCTATTTATAGCTTACTTTTACTGCAGTTGGCTGAATCAGTAACTGTTTCATATTATTTTTTGATGGCAAACACATATATAAAGGAGACTGTTTTTAAAATACTTCTCATTCAAAATATTTAAGTACATGTAAATATAATATTGTTTTAAAATTACTCTTACACAGTATGGTCAGCAGGAAAAGTATCTTATATTCTTAGTATTCATTGTAGCAAACATTTTACAGTATTGTTGTATCAGAATTGTTTTAAGCAGCTGATGTCAATTAAGATAGGCAATAGTTGTATTGTGGCCATTAAGTGGTTAAGATATCTGCATGACTACAGTCAAGTTTGTTAAACTACGACAGTGTTTTATTGAACTGGTCAACTTTCTATACGATACCTCTAGGAAGGTGTACAATATCATACACTCCTCCCGAAATTATCTCATTCCTCAGAGCCGTCAAGTTCAGTTCATCCCCCACTGCATAACACATTACATTCATATGATGAAAACCATCCTGAAATATTGAAAAACCAGCCTGAAATATTTCAACAATAATCTAAGATTTTATTCATTTTCCAACATCCTCCTATATAATGTAATATGTTTGCTTAGCAAAAGGCCCTGTCATTATTCACCTTATGCTGAAAAAACATGTGCATACGTACAGGCCTAGCTCTATACTGGTGACAAAAGCTTTTCACTTAAGGTTACAGATAGTTAAGTGTTAAATCAAAGGAAGTGAGTGAGGTATTATATATATATACATGTAATTATAAAAATAAAATGATAAATTGCTTAACTATTTACATCAACAGTCTGTTTCTTCCTAGCAACACGTCTTGATGGTATTGGCTTTGACACTGATACTTTTGTTGTTATGTCTGCCTGTGTTGCATAACCTCTTGCGTGATAGCCCATCATTTGCATACTTCGGTAAAGTCTATTCAAAGAATTTTTTGATAATGCATTATCTTTTATACTGCTTGATAGAAGGAGATGATTCCTTGTATTTCTCAACATCTGTGGGATAAACTGCCCATGATTGTGTTTACACCAAGAACAAACATTCAACGCTTGTTTAGACTTGGGAATGGAATATTGTCTCTTTAACAATGTGGTAACTGGCTGCTCTTGTGTCAATGTCTTGAAATATCTATTTGCTGTGTAACGTTTCTGTAGGTCTTTCATCCGCATCAATCTATTTTTAGGAAACATCACTGCTCCTCTCAATGATTTTGTTGCAAACATCTTGATAATTTAACCTTTACCCACTGTGTTCTTCGGAATAAATTCCTGCAATTAAAAATGGCTGCTTTAGCAGTACACGAAACATTTTTATTGGAAATCAGGAGCTTGTCTAATAGGAAGAGATTATCTATATATTATATACAGAATACAAAGATTATCTATATATTACATACAGAATACAAAGATTATCTATATATTGTATACAGAATACAAAGATTATCTATATATTGTATACAGAATACAAAGATTATCTATATATTATATGCAGAATACAAAGATTATCTATATATTACATACAGAATACAAAGATTATCTATATATTGTATACAGAATACACAGATTATCTATATATTACATACAGAATACACAGATTATCTATATATTATATACAGAATACAAAGATTATCTATATATAATAATTATGCAGAATACAAAGATTATCTATATATTACATACAGAATACAAAGATTATCTATATATTATATACAGAATACAAAGATTATCTATATATTATATACAGACAACAAAGACTATCTATATATCATATACAGACAACAAAGATTATACAGAATACAAAGATTATACAGAATACAAAGATTATCTATATATTATATACAGAATACAAAGATTATCTATATATTATATGCAGAATACAAATATTATCTATATATTATATACAGACAACAAAGACTATCTATATATCATATACAGACAACAAAGATTATACAGAATACAAAGATTATACAGAATACAAAGATTATCTATATATTATATACAGAATACAAAGATTATCTATATATTGTATACAGAATACAAAGATTATCTATATATTGTATACAGAAAACAAAGATTATCTATATATCATATACAGACAACAAAGATTATACAGAATACAAAGATTATACAGAATACAATTCAATTCAATATTTTATTTGGCATTAAACTATATATAGCATATAGCCATTATTACATAATATAGGTAAAGTGTAAGACATGTTACAATAAATTGTTCATAAAACAGTACAAAATGTTTTCAGAGAAGTTACATACCTTCATGAGAATTAGCTATTAACAATATGAGATATATACTTAACATTGAAATAAATTGTTATTGTTGTCCATATGAATATATATGTATACAAATACAGTCATACAATATGTTTTCAGATATGTTATTTACGGTATGTCTTTATTTAGATCTAACAATATAAAAGTTAATCAGAATTTCTTATTTTAAGTGAAAAATATAAATATCTTGACAAATTATTAAGTTCTTTTTCATTTTTAGATGACATTAAAGTTTCCATTTTTTGAAGTGTAGGCCAACGGCAAAAATATGGTTTTAAAAATTTCTTACGAAGGTTATAATATTTTGGACAAACGAGTAAAAAATGGAATTCGTTTTCAATGACATGCATATTGCACTGTTGACATAGTCTATTTCCTCTTGGAACTCCGTTGTGCCTACCAATTTCAATTTCTAGATTATGTGATGATAGCCGAAATTGCGTCAGTTGTACTCTGTATTTATTTATATTTACACAATTTAAGTATTTTTCAAATTCCAGTTCGTACTTATACATACTGTATGATTGTAATTTACTTGAATTATTTATTTCTGAATACCAAGTTTGTTTATATATATCTAATATTCTATTCTTTATTATTTGAAATGATATATTAATTTCGTTTTGCTGTAGCCATAGGAAAGAAAAACCTATTTCGTCAAGTATTTTTTTTATTTGATATGCCCAATTTTTCCCCGTTATATGATATGTTATTATTGACATCTTCTTTCATGACATTATACATTTTTCTTATTAATGAATTATTTTCTGAGCTCAAAATTTTTAACCAATATTTAATCATAATAATTTTACAGTGTATTCTCATCGGATACCGTCCCAGTTCTCCGTAAAGACCAGCTAGATTCGTTGATTAACGCTAAGTGTCTTTCGTAAAAATTTACAATGTATACGCTCAATATCTTTACCCTCGTAATTGCCTATTATTTCGGCGCCATAATTTAGGATTGATCCCACCAAAGAATCAAATAGTTTACATTTTTCTTGTGTAGATAGGTCTATTTGATTAAAAACAATAAATAAATTATGTAAAGCAAATAACGAATGTTGAGCAAGCTTCTTTTGTGTACGATGCATGTGACCGTTTTTGAATAAAGTAATTCCTAGATATTTGAATGATGTCACTACTTCGAGTGGGATATTATTAAAAAGAAAAGTGTATGCAGTATGACGACCTTGTTCGAAAATCATGAATTTTGTTTTGTTAGTGTTAACATTAAATTCCAACTATTGCAATAATTTTGAAGATCATTAAGTAATGACTGTAGCGCTTCCGGCGAATGTGCAAATAGTAAGGCATCAGTGGCAAAAAGAAGTATGAACAGCTTTAATTCATCGAGAGTAAAAATGTCGCCAATATTATCGTCGAAACTGTTTAATATATCATTTACAAAGAATAAAAATAATAGACTGGAGCTGGGATCTCCCTGTTTTGCGCCGATGTTTGATTCAAAAAAGGGTGAAACGCATTTATTATATCTTACAGCTGCTTTAACAGTATTATACATACATTGGATAGCTTAAATGAATTTAGAACCTGCCCTTTCGTTAACAAGTTTTTGAAATATAAATGATCTTTCTAATTTGTCAAAGCATTTTTCAAAATCTATGAATGCACAGTATAGTTTTTTACGAGAGCATAATGTTTTATTAATAATAGCTTGTAGAAGAAAAATACAGTCGACTGTTGATTTTCCCTTCTGAAATCCATATTGATTATCGATGATTTTGTTATATTTGGTAGACCATTTTGTAAGACGATTTAGTAAGACTTGAGAATATATTTTTGCAATGATATTTATAAGTGTTATCCCTCTGTAATTTTTTGCTTCATTAATGTCCCCTCCCTTAAAAATTGGTACTATGATTCCTGACCCCCAGGATGTTGGGTATTCTCCAGATTCAAAAATTCTGTTAAATAATTCTAGTATTATCTGTGAAATAAAAGGAAATGAGTGTTTGTATATTTCCGCGATTAGTGTATCAGGACCACTACTTTTATTATCATTTTGTGAATAGATCGCTTCTTTTATTTCTGACATAGTTATTTTACAATCAAGGTCTTCATCATAATTACCACTGAGTTCCTCATCTATCAAATGTGTATTATCTGAATAATATAAACTTTTGAAAAAATTATACAACTCGTCAATATCAAGATTTTCTGCTGTTGGCTGAGATTTAGAGTATTGTTCTTTAATTTTTTTCCAAAATTGACGAGGCTGAGATTTGCTTAAAATATTAAGATTGTTTTTTTCTTTTAAATTATACTTATACTTTTGTATGCGTTTGATCTTGTTATAATTGTTTTTTGCATTCACAAACTCTTGTCTATAGTTTATATTAGATTTGTTTTTAACAAAAACATTCCTTGCTTTTTTAAATTCTTTTCTTGCGGTGAAACAGTCCGAGTTGAACCATGGTTTTTTATTATAATTGTTTGTTTTAGTTTTATATGTACTTCCAAAAACTTTGTGAGAACAGTCATTCAATACCTGAGTGAAAGAATACAAAAATTATCTATATATTATATACAGAATACAAAGATTATCTATATATTATATGCAGAATACAAAGATTATCTATATATTACATACAGAATACAAAGATTATCTATATATTATATACAGAATACAAAGATTATCTATATATTATATACAGAATACAAAGATTATCTATATATTATATACAGAATACAAAGATTATCTATATATTATATACAGAATACAAAGATTATCAATATATTATATACAGAATACAAAGATTATCTATATATTATATACAGAATACAAAGATTATCTATATATTACATACAGAATACAAAGATTATCAATATATCATATACAGAATACAAAGATTATCTATATATTACATACAGAATACAAAGATTATCAATATATCATATACAGAATACAAAGATTATCTATATATTATATACAGAATACACAGATTATCTATATATTATATACAGAATACAAAGATTATCAATATATTATATACAGAATACAAAGATTATCTATATATTATATACAGAATACAAAGATTATCTATATATTGTATACAGAATACAAAGATTATCTATATATTGTATACAGAATACAAAGATTATCTATATATTGTATACAGAATACAAAGATTATCAATATATTATATACAGAATACAAAGATTATCTATATATTATATACAGAATACAAAGATTATCAATATATTATATACAGAATACAAAGATTATCTATATATTACATACAGAATACACAGATTATCTATATATTATATGCAGAATACAAAGATTATCAATATATTATATAGAATACAAAGATTATCTATATATTATATACAGAATACAAAGATTATCTATATATTGTATACAGAATACAAAGATTATCTATATATTATATGCAGAATACAAAGATTATCTATATATTATATACAGAATACAAAGATTATCTATATATTACATACAGAATACAAAGATTATCTATATATTATATACAGAATACACAGATTATCTATATATTATATGCAGAATACAAAGATTATCTATATATTATATACAGAATACAAAGATTATCAATATACTATATACAGAATACAAAGATTATCTATATATTATATGCAGAATACAAAGATTATCTATATATTATATACAGAATACAAAGATTATCAATATACTATATACAGAATACAAAGATTATCTATATATTATATACAGAATACAAAGATTATCAATATATCATATACAGAATACAAAGATTATCTATATATTACATACAGAATACAAAGATTATCTATATATTATATACAGAATACAAAGATTATCTATATATTGTATACAGAATACAAAGATTATCTATATATTACATACAGAATACAAAGATTATCTATATATTATATACAGAATACAAAGATTATCTATAGAATACAAAGATTATCTATATATTATATACAGAATACAAAGATTATCTATATATTATATACAGAAAACAAAGATTATCTATATATTATATGCAGAATACAAAGATTATCTATATATTATATACAGACAATAGAGCTGTCATTGATTCAGTGCAAAGCATATCAACGATATATCAATATCAAGTAACTAAAATCAACGATACACCGATATATCGATAATATCCTATACTCACTTGTCTGTCATTCATTTTCATACCTGTTTCAATGATTTCAGTCAAAAACATGTTCTGTACAGTGTCTTGTCCACTGCATGATTTTTTCTAGACAATATTTTTTGTCACCATTGCTATGAAATAATTCCACTATATAACAAAAGCATCACATTTGATATAAATAATTGTTTCTGCATATATTTTGGGTGAATTGTATAATTTCTAGACATTTAATTAATAAGTCAAAAGTATCGATTTTTTAAAATTTGTATTGATTATTGATCGACAAAAAAATATCAACGATACATCGATATTGATGACAGCTCTAACAGACAACAAAGATTATCTATATATTATATGCAGAATACAAAGATTATCTATATATTATATACAGAATACAAAGATTATCTATATATTATATGCAGAATACAAAGATTATCTATATAGTATATGCAGGAAACAAAGATTATCTATATATTACATATAGAGTACAAATTTTAAACAATGTGATTATCTTGGCAGCTGTGTGAAATACTGTATAAAAAGTTGTTTTGAATAATATGCAGCCAGAGCAACTCTACCACCAAAACTTTGGTGGTTCTAGTGGTGTACAGGGGGTATGCTCCCCCAGAAATTTTTTGTTTAAGGATGCCCTTTGGGGTGTTTCCCTGGCACGTATTTGGCACAGTTTACAGTCTGCCGCTAGTACATGTTATTTTGGCATATATCAATGATTGTTTTTACAAAGATCTGTGCATTGTAAGTTTAAAGAATAAAAGGTTGACTACATTTTGCATAACAGACTTACAGTTGTACACAAAATATGAATAATCAATATTTGACAAATGAAAAATAAACAATAACTGATGTTGTTACAATTCTTCAGTTTTATTTTTATCTGAAAATTATACATAAACAAATACAAGAAGTATTATATACAAGAACAGTAGTATGGAGATTGTGTTCACAATGGTATGCCGGTATGCTTAATTATCAATTGATCAGAGTCTCATGTTATGTGAATTTTCCAAAAACACAATGCCATTGTACATTTTGGAAATGAAAAAGAGTTTGGTTGATTTTGTTACAATGGAACTGTGTTACACATCCTGATATTTTAATATTTTAAACTATTTGTACCAAAATATTTGTATGTGAACAGCTGTAAAATTAAAAAAAATGTGATGTTCTATTTTGTATATACACATAATTATATATAAACAGTAAAGTGTCCAAAGCCATGCCTATGTCATTTAATGCCAATTAAGATAACTTCACACTTAACTTTTAGTAACCCTACATGTACCTGGTCAATTAACAGCATCCTGTTGTTTAGCATCATGTTTATATATTAATAATGGTGCATAAGGGGCAAGTTGAATATCAAATTGCTAAACATTGACACATGTCTTTTTTTGTTATTTTGTTGTTGTTTTTCCCCCGCTAAGGACCATACATTTGTGGCCAAAATATTCCAACCGTCAATGACGGGAAACGGACAAAAGCCCTCCCAGACAAAAGCCCTCCTGTCAAAAAATGACAAGGCAGACAAAAGCCCTCCCGTGAAAATGACAGGGCAGACAAAAGCCCTCCCGTTAAAATAACAGGGCGGACAAAAGCCCTCCCATGAAAATGACAGGGCAGACAAAAGCCCTCCCGTAACAAAAATAAATATGTATGTTGAATACCTGTATTTTTTTCAATGCACTCAACATATCAAAATTGTTACATATATTATTTGTTGTTTTCAATTGGCCTAAGTATGTGTATGAGCTAGAACCACATTTTACTCTGAATATACCTTCCTGAAATGTTCCAACAAGGTAACTTTTTACACAAATGTCGTTAAAAACAAAGTCACTTTTAAAAGTAATTGACTCAATTTACATGGCACATTATAAAATGTCTTTAACTTTTTTTAATTTATATAATTTTAACTTGTTTTCATCATTTATTACTCTACTAATATTAACTTCACATAGGAGTAATCCGTCATAACTACGTGAATAAATATGCACTTACAGATTTTAGCATGCCTCTCAGGAATGTGCTCAAGCTCATACAAACACGCTTATGCCAATGGAAAACAAAAATATTCATGATTACAATTTTAATATGTTGAGTGCATTGAAAAGAAAATATAAACTATTCAACGTACATATATGTATTTGCTGCGGGAGGGCTTTTGTCTGCCCTGTTATTTTCACGGGAGGGCTTTTGTCCGCTAAGTCATTTTTACGGGAGGGCTTTTGTCTGCCCTGTCATTTTCACGGGAGGGCTTTTGTCTGCCTTGTCAATTTCACGGGAGGGCTTTTTTCAGCCTTGTCACTTTTTGACGGGAGGGATTTTGTCCGGGAGGGCTTTTGTACTACACTCGTCAACGACGGCCTTGTAAATGTAAATATTTTATCAAAAATTACTAAAAATAAAACAAATAATAAGGGAAGGGGTAAAGTGTCTAACTGATTTGTGGGTGTGAAGTGTTCTCAAAATTTGAGGCTCAAAGTGCCAAGGGGGTAGTGTCTTGTTCCCTTGAGAATAGGGTTGATATAAACTGATATAAAAAACAGAACTGCAAACTAATCTAATTATCTATTGATAATCAAAGTATGCCTAGCAACACACAACTGAAAGTTTAAAGCTGAAATCCTGGATCTGCTTCTTGATAATACACCCCATTCACTATTGATTTATTAGGACTATCTGTCAGCGACAGGACTAATTGCACGGGAGAAGCTAAAGTGATCACCAATATGGGACAAATTGCATCATTTTAACTGTTTCAAACGTTTGATTGTTATATACAGTGAACTTTCCGGATGAATACTTGCATGACAATTATCACAACGAAATAGACTGTGAGTGCAATATTTTTGTCAATTAAAACTAAAAGCAAATGCCACAGAAAGTGCAAATCTATCGATAAAAATAATCTAGTTAGAAATAAATATCCGGCTACCATACAAGTACAACATAAATGCAATTACAATTCATTAACAGCTGGATATTTGAGAACAATGTCTTGCAAAAAAATCTTACTTTCAGCAAAAGTGTTCTTTTATCAATTTTATTTAATTAATTAAAACAAAACGCTAAAATGTTAAATTTTAGTAGGATTTTTACCTTTACACCGTTAAAGATGAACGCAACTAAATATTTTACCTTGACAGGTCGTACATTACTAAATAATTTCCTTCCATTTTGGCATTGATCAGTGTGTTACACCAATGTGACTAAAGTTCTACTTATTTCTTACATGTATATCTGTCACGGGTCGTTTTATTTATTATGTTAATTGTTCATTTTGCCGTGCACTGTTCGTCATTTAGTCGCGGGAAATGTATTCTTAATGTCCGCGCATGCGTCGATTATCGTTTGTCTCCGTGGCGTCTGTTATCGTCTGCTATTGTATTGTATCGGATGGTTCCGTAACTACGCTTATGAGCGGAAATTCACGGAAACGGCCGAAACAATTCAACTATGTCTTTTTCTCGTGCAATTTTGTGAACTGTTTTTGTATGTCCAATCGTTTTGTACGTTGTATGAAAGAGTTTTGAGAGAAAGTTTTAGATTGGTTTTTAACATTTCCTTTCTTCCAAATTCCCGCGAACTTTCCTTCTTCACTTCACTTCGTCTTTATTCTCTTACGAGTTAAGATATACTATTCTACTTAGTACATAAATTCTTTAAGTTTATTTAATAGAATTTTTGGAAATAACTTATTATTAAGTTATTTATTGAGACGCTGTGGTAAGATTATTTTCATTTGATTCATTTACTTGAAATAATTCTTATTTACATCGTTCAATTGTTGTATTGTTGTATTTTATGTATGTTTTAATTAACTTGTATTATAATCATGTATTTATGTTTTTAGGCTTTATCTTCGTATTATATATTAAATTGACGAACCTACGCCAGGAGTGTATTATTAATTCTACCCTGTGACATTGGTGGCCAGTGTGGGGGTGACATATCTGATAACCACCTTTTATGTTTCGCCTTCATTATGATTCAGATTTCTCGAAAAAGCTATTTTTAGTCATGCAATCAAACTGGTTCAACATCACTAATTCCGCGTCATCACTTATTTCACAGTAATGGCATATTTTTTATGTGACCAGTGTTAAAATTGGTCAGAATTGACATATTTTATTCAAACACATAAACAACAAAGTTTTTGTGCAAAATATTTTAAATCTATAGATTTTTACTTAAAACAGAACAACATTTTACAAACTTCTGCAAAAATTTGTGCATACGTCTGAAACAATCATCATTTTCTAAATGTTCTTATTTGTTGAAAAAATGAATTTTGAGTTACAATGTAAAGATACTTTAAATATTTAAAATTATGCAAAATAACATGTAGAAATTTAAACTGAAACATGAAAAAAAAACACACAAAAAAAAAAACACCATTACCGCGATTTAAATGACAATTGACATACGTACTGTTTTCAAAATGGCCGAAATATGGTCTACGTCTGGCTCATTTAAACTGATTTTGACTAAATATATTGTTGTTTCCTTGTGCCATACAGCAGAAAATACCTATATGTTACAGCTTAATATGACAATTTTTGTACCAAAAACCTGTAAATGATGTCAAGCTGTAAAAATCGAAATATTGTATAGAATTCACAAAAGTTTATTATTCCTGTGGTCATATATACTGCGTTTCAGCACTTGAAGTGTATACATGTCTGATATCTAGAACGCACATTAATTATTTGAAATATTCACTAAATACATTCAGTGTTCTACTACGTAGTGTGTATAGCAATGTTTTGGCGTGATTTATTAAAACATTAGTTGCAAATATTTTCTTCTTTTCCTTTTAGGAACTTTTGTATGATATGTTTATTCTATGTACATATGTATATGTATTTTATACAGCTAAGCTCAGTAAGGAACGCATGGAATTTGTATTAAAGATGTTGCTGGTTCGATTCTCAGACAAGGCGAATTTCTCTGCGAGACTTGATTTCGGGCGTTGGCTTTAATATCTTATTGTCTCTGACCGCTGATTCAGAAATCACGTGTGATTAGTTTGTCTTTTAGAAATAAGAATAATGATAACTGGTTAGTTATCCCAGAAAACCGGTTAGGTGGACATACCACCAAGATATGATCAAATTTTGTTTAACAGAAACTCCTGTATTGCTTTATTCTCCTTAAATGACACTGTGCTGAACATGATAAATTCTTATTAAATAAAGTGCCTGTCTTACGGAAATCATTTACTGATTATCATGTGTTATCTTTATGAGTTTTCATTTAATGATAAACTGCATGTTCTTAACACCAAACGTGACTTTTATTGATATACTGATAAACTTCAATATATATTTTTTGCAGGTATCTTTTTGGGAGATTCATGTATGTGTGAATGAACGCCGAAGAAGCTTTTTCCAAAATCAGTCAGAACTACATAAACACGATTTTTCTAACGTTTCTTTTATTGAAAATTAAAGTTACCTATCAACAAGTAAAACTGATATTCTTCCTGGATCTAGTTATGACGTCACTGATATCATATCTATTGTCATTGTTTGTGAAGACAAATTCTAATATTCGGCAGAACAAGCATAATATACCATTACCTACTATCTGTCACCTGGAAATCCCTGATTCACTTATAAGAGATCGAGCAGTTTTTGTAATGGGCGACATACATGGCTGTCACGAGGAAATGTGTGAAATGATAGACAACGCTAAACGCATAGAAAATGATCCGATTTTCGTATTTGTAGGGGATCTAGTTAACAAAGGCCCAGACAGCGTCGAGGTTGTGCGTGCAATAAGAGAAATGTCCCTCAGTTGTAATGCTTTTGCCGTCCGTGGAAATCATGATGAAAGTGCTCTTAGCCAACACAGACATTTCAAACTTGACCCTGAGTATGAACTTCCAGATAAGTATCAATGGATAAAGGGATTAAACGACGATGATATTGATTTTTTAAATGCTCTACCTTATACCATATCAATACCGTGTCTCAATGCCTTGGTTGTACACGGCGGATTAGTTCCAGGAAAGCCACTAGATAGACAGAAATTGAATGACTTAACCAACATGAGAAATGTGATAGATGCCGGTGACCCTTTTGAAAGTGAAGGACTTATTGGATATAATAAATGTGACAAGGGAGTTGCTTGGGCTAACATGTGGCCCGGTCCTGAACACGTTTATTTTGGTCACGATGCCAGAAGAAAATTGCAGCTTGCACAATATGCGACAGGTCTCGATACGGGTTGTTGCTATGGAGAATTCTTAACGGGTGTGTTCGTAAATAAATCTCGCCAGCGCCTTACAGTAAATTCCAAACAAACATTTTCGTTTGATGAAGAATAAACAAAGATATTGTTTGAGTGAACATTTGTAAAAACATCAAACAACTCATTCCTTGTCTATTTACAGTTGACATATCATTTCTATGTATATTTTATTTTCGTTTACATGTGTTTACTTTAGGTATTGAAATTGGGTATGGATGATTGCTAAAACAGAATTTACATTCCAAAGTTTTCTACTGACACATTATTTCTTTGATTAGTTTTTGTGTCGCCTCTACGGAGTAGTGGCGACATATAGGGATCACTTCTCCGTCGTCTGTCTGTCCGTCCGTCTGCCCGTCCGTCACAAAACTTGTCCGGACTACTCCTCATAAACTACTGGTGCAATTTCATCCAATCTTTACAGGAATGATCAGTACCAAGTCTAGTTGTGCATATTGTCAGCATTTTCCGGTTCAATGATTTTTTGTCAGAGTTATGGCCCTTTAATAATTTTTATTTTTAAAGTTTGTCCGGACTACTTCTCTTATACCACTAATGCAATTTCAATGAAACTTTACAGGATTGATCTGTAGCTCAAGTCCTTGCGCATATTGCACGGGTTTTCCGGTTGAATGATTTTTGGCCGAGTTATGGCCCTTTGATAAAAAGGTGTTTTTTTCTGTGTGTTGCCAGATACAAAAAAGCTTGTCCGGACTACTCCTCATAAACTACTGGTGCAATTTTATCCAAACTTTACAGGAATGATCAGTACCAAGTCTACTTGTGCACTGTACGTCTGTCTGTCCGTCTGTCATAAAACTTGTCCCAACAAGAAATTGGCCATCATGAGGCGACACATATGTGATCACTGATCGCTCTTGCATTTGTTTGAATTTTTTGGGACTTTTTATGTTATCGTGTTGTACATGTGTGTCCGTCTGTCTGTCTGTTCGTCCGACCTTACGAAAAGATACTTATGTGGCTACAGAAAAAATAGGTAACTGTATTTTTTCATCGATGCTATTTATTCCTTAAGCTGTTATACAGATATTTCCCTTAATGTAACTTAAAGGTAAAACGGAGTAGCAAAGTACTGTCCCGTCTGTCCGACCGTTTGTCCGTTAACTAATGGTTTACGCAAAATACTTTTAATGGATTTCAATGATTGTGTTTATTATAGCAATATACAGGTAAAGTCCAATTTTTGCTATAATCAGTTTATTAAGTTTTATGCCCCTTTGAAGCAAATTGTCCGTGAAATTAATAGTCAGCAGGATAACGTTTGAGGAAGATTTCAATGATTGTGTTTATAGTTGACATGCATGTACGTTATAAATGTTATAAATGTCAAAATATGGATCAAGTTTGATTTTTTGTGCAATCAATTTATCATTGACAAAGTTATGCTCCTTTATATGCAAACAAGTAAATTCAATTATCTTCTATGGCTAATGTGCAATTTACTCAAAATATTGTTTTGCCAATTCAACGGAAAAGGGCATCATTAATTTAATAAGCTATATATCTATCTTAAAAGCATATTTTTGTCTCTGATACCTTCTTAAAATTTGCCCTCGGGCTTATGTTGCCCGATTCAGTGGAGCTCTCGTTTTAAATGATTTATGAAAAAGTATTTAGCACTGTACTAAAACAAAACAAGATTGCATTTGTAAAAAATGCCATGCCACCGCATAAATACAACACTAAATAGTAATGTAGGAACACATTTTTTTTGTTTCTATACAGATTGCCATAATGCATAGATCACTTATCTATCTGTTATTATAAGATTAGTACCTTTAGACAATAAGATTTTTATTTTTTTACTTTATGACATAGTGACTGAAAATCAATGATCCCCAGGGGCGGGGCCAATTTTGACCCCAGGGCTTTAATTTGAATAATCTTGCTAAAGGTTCACTACACAATGTTTACTGCAAAATGTCTCACCTCTAACCTTTGTCAATCGAGAAGATGATTTTTTAAAAAATTTACTATATACATGTAAGGAAAACCTATGACCCCGGGGCAGGGCTAGTTTTGACACTTGAGGCAAAATTTGAACAACTTTGGTAGAGTACCTATAGATGATATCATATACCAAATATCAAAGCTCTAAGCCTTGTACCTTCAGACAATAAGACTTTTTAATTTTTTACTATATGTACATAGTGAAAATCAATGACCCCCGGGAGTGAGGCCAATTTTGACCCCAGGGCTATAATTTGTTCAATCTTGCTAGAGGTTCACTACACAATGTTTCATGCAAAATATCTAACCTCTAGCCTTTGTCAATTAAGAGAAGATGATTTTTTAAGTTTTTACTATATACATATGAGGAAAACCTATGACCCTCGGGGCAGGGCTAATTTTGACACTATAGGCAAAATTTGAACAACTTTGGTAGAGTACCTATAGATAATAACACATACCAAATATCAAACCTCTAAGCCTTGTATCTTCAGACAATACGATTTTTTTATTTTTTTACTATATGAAAATCAATGACCCCCCAGGGCGGGGCCAATTTTGACCCCAGGGCTATAATTTGTACAATCTTGCTAAAGGTTCACTACACAATGTTTCATGCAAAATATCTAACCTCTGGCCTTTTTGAATTTAGAGAAGATGATTTTTTTAAGTTTTTACTATATACATATATGAAAAACCTATGACCCCCGGGTCGGGGCTCATTTTGACACAAGAGTCAAAATTTGAACTACTTTGGTAGAGTACCTATAGATAATAACACATGCTAAATATCAAACCTCTAAGCCTGGTACCTTCAGACAAGAAGGTATTTTAAGTTTTTACTATATGTACATATAGTGAAAATCAATGACCCCCAGGGCGGGGCCGATTTGGACCCCAGGGCTATAATTTGAACAATCTTGGTAGAGGTTTACCAGACAATGCCTTATGCAAAATATCAAAGCTCTAGGCCTTTTGGGTCTTTACAAGAAGATTTTTATAAATTTATTCTTATAATTCCTTTTGGTTGCCATGGCAACCAGAATTCTGCATGGAATGAAATTCTTTGAACAACTTTGGAAGCCCTTCACCCAAAGATCAATCCTGCCAAGTTTGGTTGAAATTGGACTAGTGGTTTTTCACAAGAAGATTTTTTAAGTTCACTATATAATCTATATAACACACACACACACAAACACACACACACAAACACACACACAGGTGAATCGCTAAATGCCACCGCATCGCAGATGCTGCGGTGGCATAAAAAATACTGTGAAGATAGTGAATCCCCTCAAACATAAATAATAAATTTGATAATGATAACGCGTTGCATGATCAAACTTTTCCAACGCTTGCAAATGGAACGTGCATATCTCTTCGTTTCAATGGCAATCGGAACATATTCGGCTATTATCTGTCCTTATCCGAAGACTGACGGGAAGGGCCGAAAAGTTGCGAATGTATTCAATGGTTCATTATCCCGCCAAAAGAAAAATTAAAAAAAGAATAAGAAAAACAAATACAGAACAAAGTTTAATTGCTCACTGCATATAATTGTTAATAAAACAAAGTGGTTTTCGTGCCTTATAAGTACGACATAAATCTTCTTTATCTCAAAGATTTAAATATTATACATATTACAATATAGAAAAGCTTTATAAGTTTATACACGTATATACATAATGTTGGCTAGAAGTCAGTTCGACTGTATTTATTGTCATAAATAAGTACACACAAGTGGCTTATACAAATTTACAAATCCTTTAAAGGATTTGTAAATTTGTATAAGCCACATGAATGAGAATAAGACTAAAACAGTAAACACCAGTTAAAAATCGTGAAACAAACATTAAATAAAGATTGTAATAAAATTGTTAAACAATCTGTTGATAAAAATAAATTACTACTACGATGGTTTATCATTGAATTGAAACATGTCTAATAAAAAGAAGTTCTGTGTTGTACAATAAATGATAATCTTGTGCAAACGTCATCATGCTCTTTGTTTGCTGTTTGAAAGTTGATAAGATAACAAGTGTTTCTGGTAATGTTTATAATTATGATTGCGTAAAGACAAAGCCCTCCACTTAGCCATATTACATGTATGTAATATAGACATATAGCACACGAAAGGGTATAAAATGTATACAGGTGTCTATTTCAATAATTCTCTTGCAAGATTTTTAAAGACTTATCTAAAACTCTGATCATTGATCAAATATGAGAATAAATTATTATGAAAACATTTGGGACGATTTAGGGGTCGAGTTTGTGACGAGACGAGTTGACCAAAAATGGTTAATAGCTGTCCACGGGACGACTTAACCAAGAAAACTCGTTTTGATTATCTGTGCTCGTTAAAAAAACATGTAGTCAATTGTTTTAAGAGTGATAAAGTAATTGTAGTTTCGATGTACTCCAGGTATATGAAAAATTGGTATATACCTTCCCGATAATAATGCAGCAAAGGGAATCCCCATGTAAAGTAGAAAAAGTGAAAGGGGCAATCCCCTTGTACAAGTTTATCTACAAAGGTTTAATATTATCTGATAACATTGTTAACCGATAGGTAATAGGCAATTAAATCTCAAATCAAAAGAGGACATATGTTCAATATACATGTCGGTCAATCTTTGTGTCTTTTACTCTTGGTATATTGCATTTTTGAAGGATATCTACTTGTTTTGAACAAAGTGAGTAAAATTTGAATATTTCTTTCTTTTTATACGCTTTGTCGCCGCTTTGTCCGTCCGCATTACACTATTGTCGAAAACTATTGAAGGAATTTGACTTAAACTCCACAAAGTTATAGAGATCAGTGATAGGAAGTACATGTACAGTGTACAAATTCTACCTTGCTTAGTTTTTATATTTTTTCCTTTGTGTTATTTGATTTTTTTAATAATGCTTGTCCGGATTAATACTTCTCCTCAACTGTCAATGATATCTTTATGAAACTTCATACAGTTTTCGAGACTAAGAAGAGGAAGTTCAATGTCAAAGAATATTAGCTCTATATAACTTAGTTTTTGAATAATCTCTCTATAATTTAAAGAAATTATCTACAGTTTTATGAAAATTTAATCCTTTCATAGAATTTTCTAAATTTTTTGTATGATTAGTAAACTTTAATAGCGAATTCAGAAATAAAAAGAAGCTGTCACCCAAGTGAAGAATGCCCCCGAAAAGGTTTCTTAGGCATGCAGGTATTATGAAAAGAAAAGAGAATGAAAGTAACTAATTGCTTAATATTGTACTTTGTATTATTGAACGTGTAATTCTAATTGTGATAGCGTGAACCTTCAAAATATAAGTGTGACTTTGACCTCTGATGAAGGGACGTGGTTCTTGGACGCGACAGAATGTTGTTTTGAGATAGACATCTGTGCCAAGTTATTTCAAAATCCCTCAATGCATGAACAAGTTACAGTCTGGA
This sequence comes from Ruditapes philippinarum, assembly GCF_026571515.1. Classification (NCBI taxonomy): domain Eukaryota; kingdom Metazoa; phylum Mollusca; class Bivalvia; order Venerida; family Veneridae; genus Ruditapes; species Ruditapes philippinarum. The sequence continues at coordinate 109,397 of NW_026856634.1, read as the reverse complement.
CATGATTGTTGTGTAAGTTGGGGACACACGGACGGACAGACGGACATGAGCCTTAGCCGCGACACATTGTCTTGATGTGGTAGACATTTGTGCCAAGTTATTTTAAAATCCTTCCATGCATGACAAAGTTACAGTCCGGACATGAATGTGTATCTTCAAACTCTTCTCGAGAGAATGAGTACCTTCAAACTATAAGTGTGACCTTGACCTTGAAGGTAGGGACATGGGTCTTAGTCGCGACATGTCGTCTTGATGTGGTAGACATTTATGCCTAGTTATTTTAAAATCCTTCGATGCATGACAAAGTTACAGTCCGGACACAAATGTGTGTACCTATAAACTCTTATTGTGATAAAGTGAAACTTCAAAATGTTAGTGTGACCTTGACCTTTGAGGTAGGGACGTGATTATTGGACGCGACACATCGTCTCTATGTGGTAGACATTTATGCCAAGTTATTCTAAAATCCTTCGATGCATGACAAAGTTACAGCCCGGACACGATTGTGTGTACCTATTTATTCTAATTGTGATAATGTGAAACTTCAAAATGTTAGTGTGACCTTGACCTTTGAGGTAGGAACGGAATTCTTGGTCGCGGCACATCGTCTTGATGTGGTAGACACCTATGCCTTGTTATTCTAAAATCATTCGATGCATGATATAAAGTTACAGTCCGGACACAAATGTGTGTACCTATTTACTCTACTTTGAGGTAGGGACGTGTTTCTTGGACGCGACACATCGTCTTGTATGGTAGACATTTGTGCCAAGTTATTTCAAAATCCCTCAATGTATGACAAAGTTACAGTCCGGACAAGAACGAAGTGGGGACGGACAGACAGACAGATGGACGAACGGACGGTGCGATTTTAATATGCCTCCCTTCGGCGGCATAAAAGTATATGTTGACGTGTTGGATTTCTTGTAAAATGGCAGTTTCCATGGTAAATGTGTGACGATTGTTCTATTCTGCCTAGATTCTATAATGATTTAGTGGTTTTGTACCTAAATTGTCGGTGAATTAAATTGTAAACAAATATGTTATCCTGTGTTTAAATGTATAGTTTGATCTTTTATAAATAAGTAAATAATACATAAAAACTAAATGAATAGAATTAACAACTTATTCGTAGCAATTATTTGATATAACGGGCATATTTTTGTTATTAGTAAAATATCAGAACAATTCGTACTTAAAATCATTCGAACTCAATGCCATTCGTACCAATATTCGAACCATTATCAATATCTCTTGGATGCTTGATTTCCTCAACTTCAGTAAACGATCATTAAATATAACTACATAATTGGGTATAAATAGAGCTCAAAGCTGTGGACGATTAGTCTCTGTCCAGCTGCCGAAGTGTCAACACCACAGAAATAATTAATTAATATTTTAGTTTAATTACTTGTGTTCTTGCACTATTTACGAAGTATTTCAATTGCATCAATTTAACATTGCGTTAGGTGTAATTGTTTTTACTAAAGTATTGAAAACTCGATATCCGAGTGGTTTTTCTATATATATTAAATAGCCTAAAAAGTGTCACCCCAATTTTATATCAAGTTCAAGGACCACTTATTATCTTTCAAGCATATTACTGTTATAATATTAGTTAATTTAACTTGATTCCAAAGTTTAAACAAATTATTGTATAATCATTTGTAACCAATCAACTGGCAAAGTAGCCATAAGAAAAATTATATATAACAGCTAGCCCGTGCACGTTACAAATGCATATCTCAAAATAGCAAAACTGTGTTATAATAAATAGAACATGTATAACATATCTTAATACACACAAAAAGCATAATTCTATGCAAAGATAACCTTATCTAATGATTCTGTATGAAACAAATGATAATCTGAACATATTTCTTTAAAAAATGAGTTTTTCATGCTTCTTAACTGAACAAAAAATGAGAAAAATGAACACGAATTCTGTAAATGATTAAAGATATCGAAAAAATTTCTTTCATAGGATTTTCTAAATTTTGTGTGTGTTGTGTTAAATTAATTGGCGAATTTAAAAAGAAAAAGAAAAATATATGTTGACGTGTTGCAAAATTTCTTGCAAAATGGCAGTTTCATGGTACCCGTTTACATTGTATCTCAAAACTGTCAAAATAGAAAAAAAATGTTTAAGACAGCTTAATACACGCACGCATTATTTCATACAAAACTGTAAAAGAATTTTAATAGAGTTATGGTTGTCGGCAATTAAAGATAGTTGTGGTTCTTGTACGTTGCATTTCCTTTCACTGTGGTTGACCATTGATGAAGTTTTATTGCATTACCCTGTAATAGGTCCAGATATAGTTACGGTTCTTGAGCACTGCACTTCCACTCATTGCGCTTGACAATTGTATGAAGTTGCATTGAATTCCAAACATTACTTTTTAAGTTATGCATCAGACAAGGTAAATGAACAAAATGCAATAACTCTGCAAATACTGAAGATGGAGTTATGATTATTGCAAACTGTACGCACTTCCTCTCATTGTGCTTGACCATTGTATGAAGTTGTATTGAATTACAACTACTAGTTTTCAAGTTATGCACTGGACAAAAAAAGTAACAAAGGGCAATAACTATGTTATTAATCCAAATAGAATTATGGTTCTTGAGGACTGCACTTCATTTAACAACGCTTGACCATTGTATGAAGTTTCATTGAATTCAAACCATTAATTATCAAGTTATGCACTGGACAGTAAAAAGTTTTAAAGGGCAATAACTCTAAAATTAGTCAAGAGAGAGTTATGGTTCCTGTATACTGTGCTTCCTCTCAATATACTTGACTATTGGACAAATTTGTATTCAATTCCAACCAGTAGATTTCATGTTATACTCTGCGACAAGGAAAAGTAACAAAGGGAAATCACTCTATAATTACTCTGGATAGAGTTATGATTCTTGTACACTGCACTTCCACTTATTGTGCTTAAACATTGTATGAAGTTGCATTGAATTCCAACCATTAGTTTTCAAGTTATTGCAGTGGACAAGAAAAGTAATGAAGGGCATAGACTCTGTGATTAGTCAGGATGGAGTTATAGTTCTTGTGCACTGCTCTTTCTCTCAACGTGCTAGGCCATTGTATGATGTTTTATTGAATTCCAACAAGTGGTTTGCAAGTTATGCTCCGGACAAGGAAAATGCAACGGAAAAGTAACAAAGGGCAATAACTCTATTACTACTTTACATGGGGTTTTGTGCACTGAATTTACTTTTATTGTGCTTGACCATTGTATGAAGTTGTTTTGAATTCCAACCAGTACTTTTCAAGTTATGCTTCGGACAAGGAAAAAAAAACAAAGGGCAGTAACTCTGTAAGTAGTTAAAATGGAGTTATGGTTCTTGTGCACTGCACTTCCTCTAAATGTGATTGACCATTGTATGAAGTTGTATTGAATTCCAACTAGTGGTTTTCAAGTTAAAACAAGTTAAAACAATGGAAAAGTGACAAAGGGTCATTACTCTGAAATTACTTTAGATACAGTTATGGTTCTTGTGCACTGCACTTCCTCTAAATGTGCTTGACCATTGTATGCAATTGTATTGAATTCCAACTAGTGGTTTCAAGTTATGCTCGGGATAAGATAAAAACAATGGAAAAGTAACAAAGGGCAATAACTATGTAATTACTTTATATAGAGTTATGATTTTTGTGCACTGCAAGTCCTCTTATTGTGCTTGACAATTGTATAAAGTTTTTTTTGAATTCCAACCAGTAGTTTTCAAGTTATGCTCCGGACAAGAAAAAGTAACAAAGGGCAATAACTCTGTAATTAGACAAGGTGGAGTTATGGTTCTTGTGCACTGCACTTTATCTCAATGTGCTTGATCATTGTATGAAGTTGTATTGAATTCCAACCATTAGTCTTGAAGTTATGCTCCGGACAATGAAATGGACCGCTGGACCGACGACCAACCGACCGACCACCGTGTTACTTCGTTTCGGGGTATAAAAATGAGAAAAATTAACACGAATTCTGTAAATAATTAAAGTTATCGAAAAATTTAATTCATAGAATTTTCTACAGTTTTGATATATCAAGTAAAGTTTTATGGTGGATTAAAAAAAAAGAAATAGAAATATAGGTTGACGTGTTAGTTATTTTGTAAACGGGCAGTTTCCAACCAGCTCCGAGGTTTGGCTTGCCCGGCTATAGACTACACGTGTATATTTAAAAAGAAAATAAAGTTTCCTTTTAAAAGGAAAGGCTTGCACAGTTGTGCCTTCATCCAAACCCTTTAAAATTGTTTTTTTTTTGTTTCAATTTATTATCACATTTTTTTTGAATTACGGTATTTGTATATCATACAGGGTTTATTCAGTTGTTTTTATTTTTGTAAAAAAGAATATTTTTTGTCAAAACGATTTGAAATCTATTCTCTATTGTATAACACTAAAAAGAAAATAATCAATCCTAAAAATACTAACGTGGATATCTATCTATCCAGGTACGTATATTAACGTTAATATACGTACCTGATCTATCATACAGAACGGAAACAAGTGTGCACATTTCATTTCCACTTTTTTGCAGAGAAATCATTCGTTTTGGCAGTATATAGCAGCTTTATAGACAAGTAAATGCGCTAAAATACTTCGTTTCGTGGTACCAATTAATAAGCATGTTCACAGATACGACGCGCTATCTATAGATCAGCACGTGGTAAGGTTAATGATATGCATGGGCTATTTTTAGATTACCTCACCAAGTTCAGTAGATCTAAATATAACTCGATCATGCACTAATATTCTGTGTGATTTGGACCACTCTTTGAAGACGGAATACTACTACAGTCAACATCCTCTATTGTATAAAACTTATACAGACAAAAAACAATTATAAAAGAAACTTACTTTTGCGTCTTGAAAAACAATTGAAAATAATGTTTATAATTTATTACGGTTTAAACCGATAAATCAAGTAAAAATAGAAATCCTATTTATATAAACAAACTGCGATTACCGGAGTAACTAAAATAGCTTAGATTTCCGTAATATTACTTCGTCTGATTCCGCAGGATGACGGAATCGCCCGAATTGTCACGATTGCAATCGGAACTACATCGGCTATTATCATTAATCCGAAGAGTGACGGAAAAGGCCGAAAAGTTGCGATTGGCACGATTGCAGCTGGTTTCCCGTTCAATCATGCACCAACAGATGTAAGCAGGAAACCTCCTAACCGGAACAAGTTTTCCAAATGAGCTGCAAGCCAAAAAAAGAAGAAAATATTTATAGAATTCTATACCTATCAGCGAACATTTCAGTAAAATTTACGCAATGATAAACGGCGTTGTATTCCAAATATAGCCAGTCGCAACTTTTCGACTAACAAGATAAGCATAAAAGCCGAGACATTCTGATTGAAAACGGATGCGTAGACTGGTTCTCTGTGTCCTTCTAAGGGGACCACAAGAAAAGCATTGATGCAAAGCATCAAAGGGCGTCCAAGCAAGAAATGCAGCAGGTGTAGATGAACTAGTAGATATATGATGACAAGATATTCTTAAAAACAGTTAAAACTGTTCAATGGTTCATTGGTATATCACTTATGAATGAACGAACGAAAGACATTGTTCATTATCTATAACTTTGATTGGCATGCTAGAAATTAAAGTATTACTTGTTTTTTCTTTATGATCGTGGTTATTAATAGCAACGGATATACATGTATACAATCATTTATAATCCATATGAGTAACGCATGATCAACACCACACTTGTGTAATTGTCCCTTATTATGTTATCGCTATTAGCGAAGACCCCCTCTTAAGGTATCTGTTCACACTTAGTAACAATATGACACTTGTTATATTACCATGTTGATCATGTTGAGCATAAATGTTTATTATACACTAATTGTAATATCTTTTTTTAATAAAAAATACAGATTTTATGAATATTGTTTTCTTTTCTTTTTAGTGTTTGATGCACTATTTTAATATTGAGTTTTTACGTTTACTACTCTTTTTTTTATTAAAATTGTAAAATAAATTTTAAGAATTCAATTGTCATAATGACCGACGATTATAGGTCAAAACTTAACTGGAAAAAGTCAGTAAAATATTGTTAATCTTTCAATATATAATATTGTTTATTCTTAAACCATATACATGTACATTTGTATTTTTCTTTATCATTTTTTAAATTATCAATCAATTGAATAATTCATAAAATCTGATTTGTAGCTTTGAATAATTCCTCGGCATCTTTACTTAACACGAATAACAAATTAAATAAAATGTTTCAAAGTTGATAGTGTCATATTAATGCCATAAAAATGTACATTTTTCTCAATTATTGTAAATATTTATTGTTTTTATCTCATATAGATAAATTAAAACATGCGATTTGTGTTTTTTTTCTTCCGAATTGTACGTTTAAGTATAATAATAATCAATAAATTTGAGAGTTGATCTGTGTTTATTAATAATTGTAATCAAACTAAGTGACAAACATTCATTTTGAAAAAAAAGTTAATTTATCTGTAAAATATGTGTTCTGTTCTGTAACGATATCAAACATCTACTCCAAAACCGGGAGATACCGGACAATAAACGTGTGGTACTATTCGCCGGTCGTCAAAATAGACCAGGAGAGACCGGGAATTACCTACAGGAGTACATCCCTCTATAAATAGATTTTCGGAATATTTAGGTCATCAACTCATCATTCTATTTACAGCTTTCGGAATAACATACCATAATAACCCACTGTGTACTACAAAATGATAGATATAAATATCCCGAAGAGCGCGATTTATTGACGGAAAAGGTTATTTAATTTGAAAATGTTTGCATTGCGAAATTCTCCAGTTCGCTATTCATTGTACATATCGCGACTAGTTAATAATCAAGCACCCTCATACCGATCGGAATGATCGTATGTATGTAAGTTAAAGCTTAATGAGGGTCCATCCGCCCTTTCGGGCACAAAATGCAGCTTGCGCTGTCGAGTACGGACCCCGGACATGTCACCAGTCATGTCCTTAAAGAGTTAATTTTGAAGCACAAAATGGTGATAATTTACCTCCATGGAAATTTCAATAAATATTTGGTAAAAAGTCGGAATGATCGGCTTTTATTATGAACAACTATAAAAGGCTCGAGAAGTTGCTGTCGCCCTTTCACAAAATCTGATTTCATTACATAAAAGGCGCCGCGCTTCGGCGCGGACGCCAATAATGGGACAGGAGACCAGAATAAACGGGAGCAGTGTATATAATACCGAATGGCACTTTTAAAACGGAAAATGTAAAATAAAACTGAATGATTATTTTAACCGACTTCCCCGTTCTTAAGCTTTGCCTAATTTCATATTACTAAATTCATTGTTATATATACAACAAAACATATTGAACTATAAATTTCTATTCCTTTTGATGTTATATGAAGTTATTGATACTGAATATGTTTTTAAAACAAGTTATAAAAGGCCATATTATTTCTTCACTGGACTAACATACGAGAACAGTGAGCAAGTATTCAGTAATTAAAAAAATGAAAATTGGAACATTTCTTAGATTTTATTTTTTTTTTTTCAACATTTTTAAAATATATCATTTTAAACTTCTTTGCCCACTTGTCTTCCAGTAATCAAGTGGCCACGCACTTTCGTCACTATCACAAGTGGGTGGGGTAACGTAAGCGTAATCCAATCGCAACTTTTCGGCCCTTTCCGTAAGTCTTCGGATAAGGACCTCGAACACAATAGTATGGATACACAGAACGAATGCGGTATTTCGGTCTAACTTACGATCTACCCTGGTTAAATCAACGCATCATTGGCCGAATAAGGAAAAGTGATCGACTGTATTCAAAAATTAAGCAGTCTAATACCCCTTCCCTGGACCTTCTTAGCAAATTAAAAAAGCTTAGGGGTAAAATACAAAAAGAAATAAGGAACTCATACTGGTTGTATTTAGACAAGGTCATTTTCTCTGATGATTCACAACCAGGAAAGAGTAAGAAGTTCTACTCTTTCATCAAATCAAACAAAACAGAAAACTGTGGAGTAGCACCTTTAAAGAGTGATCCTAAAATGAAGGCAGACATACTAAATAAACAATTTGAGTCTGTCTTCTCCCGCCCCCAACCATTAAGTCTAAACCAGTCATGTAAACAATTGCTTACTCCACAAAACCATCCAAAAATGCCAAACTCCAGAGGAAGGAGTAAAGAAACTCCTCAAAGGTTTAAGCCCAAGCAAAAGCCTCTGGTCCCGACCAACTGTCCCAAGGTTATTGAAAGAACTTTATACTGAAATTGCCCCAGTTCGCTCACACATCTTCCAAATTTTCTTAAAATCTGGTACTGTCCCTCTAGTCCAACTAATTAGACTTGTCAAAGAGACACCGAGATAATTTTGGACGGGCGCTGTCTTTTTTCCAAAATGGATTTATGGTTGTTATATTATTAGATCTATATTATAATCCCCTCGCACATAGATCGCCTGTAATTATGATTACATGCAGCATTACGGAATGTATAATATCACATTTCTGGAACATGTCATAATCTGTATAATCTTTGTAATTACATAAATAGCAGAATTTAAAAGAAACGTTTAAAAAAACAAAAAAACACAAGTTCTATTTAACAGACGCGAACTTCAACATTACCGGTTAAACACCCTGAATTATACTACCAATTTTCACGATATCAAATTTTTACGAGTGACGTCATCCGCCATTTGTATTGGGAAATGTTTTGGTAACAATTGAGAAATAAATTGCATAATAATTGATACAAAGGTATTTCACAGTTATTTTTATATTGTGTGAAAGTGTGTTTACTGTGTATATGTAGCAAAAATTAGAACAATTATTGCTATTTTAAATGGAAAAATCTAATAAAACTACCGATGGTGTTGCCGGTAAATTTTCCGTGCATAAAAATGACAGTTAAAATTAGGCGTAACGGTTTGACAGTAAGAAAAAAAAAGTCTGTAAAATGGGTCAAACCGTTCACGCAGAATTAATTAGGCTACTGTCCCTCATGACTGGAAGCACGCAGTCATTGCCCCTGTTTATAAGAAAGGCCCAAAATGTAAGCCTAGTTACTACAGGCCTATATCATTAACCTGTATTGGAGCATATATTTGTCTCCAATATCATGTTTCTACGACAAGCATAATATTATCAGCAATTTCCAACATGGTTTCAGGTCAAAACTTAGCTGTGATCACTGTGTACACCGGTCTTACTGACGATTTTTCGATATTTGAGACCGGTGCGTATACAATGGGAAGGGCTTTACGATGCGCACAAAAAAAACTACCGAAAACGTCTTTAAAGTACATAAAGGATATTCAAGATAAATACTTTGGATGGTCCTAGATATCTTTTGATTATACTGTCTTTATATATTGATTTATTTTTGTCCTTATTCAGTAGGTAAATATCTTTACTGGTGTTATAACTTTGGTTGGACAAGAATTGGTCACTTGGGACAAGGTCAAGGTTATGTGACTGAGAAAAAAAAAGATTTTAACAATTTTGCTCATATAGCCTTTATCGACTGATGATTTGATATTTGATAAGTAGATATCCTGAGTTGTCCTCTCATTTTGAGTTTAGTCCCGTCTGTCACTCCTGGGTATTTGTGCTAAAAATAGATATTTAACACTTTTATATGTATAGAATACATTTACAAGATTTGTGCAGGTTCGGGGAGCATCCATTGCTTTCGAAGGATCTGCCAAATTTAAAATTATCATTGATGTATAGATCACACATGACGGGTAATCCGGACTCTAAACGCCGTAGATGCCTTCTGTAGTCAATTAAATGAAAATGGAAAGGGGTCACTACCGGCAGAAAAGCAACAAAATTACATGAAATTGTAGATCCAGTTTGTTTGATTAAATCTGTTCAAGAGAAAAAAAAACAGTACTGGAAAAGTGGAACACATCTCACGTCCGCCAGCGCAGGTTTAAGCAGTATTCAATTGATCTCGAAGGGTCAGAAAAATATAAAAGTACTTAGGTAAAGTACGGGGCAACTTTTTACAGCTGACACCTGGTGCTAGGACCGTGAGATATGATCCATTTCATTGCGTCCAATTTTCAATTGAATTTATGATTTTCACTTTTTCTCTTTCCAATCAAAACTTATTTTGTTGTATTGTAGTATGGAAGAGGAAGAATTCAGTTTCTACAAAATTATAAGAAGTGAGAAAACAGTTGTTCTGCCGTGTCTGAAAAAATATTTCGAAACCAAATTGGACCTGAAATACCCCTATACTCCATGGACAGGAAATGCAGAAAGCGTCGAGTTGTTTCGAAGTAAAGAAGAAGAATTTTTCAAAAATAGTTTGAGAGAATTGTCAAAAAGTGCACGGGGAAGGAAAAGAGACAAGAGAAATCGAATACTTAACACATATCATGATGACCAGTGGGTTAATTACCACTGGGACATAAGTAAGTTTAAGTACGCTTTAGTTGACTCAAAAATGTTTAAGTTAGATGAAACAGATGATACCGGAATTCCAGTTAGTGAACGAATTGTAAAACTCAAAGAAATACGTAATGATACGGCTCATTCCACAAAAGCTGCATGTGAAAGAGAACATTGCGATAAGATTCTGACAGAAATAAGTGACCATATTAAGGGAATGAAGGAGCCAGGATTTGATACATCTACCTACATAGAGGATTTAGAGCGAATCAAATCAGAGGAAAAACCGATTTCTTGTAAAGAACGTTGTGAAATGAGATTACAGTATGAAAAACTGAGATACGAAAATCAGATATATAAAGAACGGGAAAAGACATTTGAAGAAAAGGAGAAAAACACCCAATTGCTACAAGAGCTGAATGAAGTAAAGGGACAGTATATAGATGCACTCCAAAAAATAAATTTAGCAGAAATGGAGAACAATAAAAAATTTGAAATGCTCGAATTACAAGTAGAAAAAGTGATTACAGCCAACAATTTGCTCACTGTAGAAGTCAATAAACTCAAATATGAGAAAAAGGTCTTTGGGCGTGATATTTATTATCAACTTAATCCAGAAATGAAAACAACTAGTGAGGATAAGTTCGTATTGGAATAAAACAGTTAACTTTTATTTATACGATTAGGGAAAATTTGTAACAGTACAGAGGCTTTACTGATCAAAAATAAACATCTGTAAACCATTACCTTTGTAAATTAAAGCACTGCAAATTATTGCTTGACAAAATGGTCTTATTTTTGTCACCAGGACCATGTTGATTTTAACCTACTGACCTCAAAATTAATAGGGGTCGTCTTCTGGCAACGTTCAATGTCCCTTACAAGTTACACAAACCTATGCTTATTTCTTCTCGAGTTATTGATGGGAAAAGGAAGAATTGACGTTCCTTCACACTAGAGCTATATTTTGCCAGGCAACATGCTAGACTAAATGCTTTGCGAAAATGGAAAACAATAGAGAAATCAGTTTTCGAAACACCTGTTTCTTGACTACAGTATACTCTATTGAAACAGTAATATAGAGGCTTCAATGTTGCTATTTATCACTATAAACGATATGACATGTTGGTTAAAAGCTATATAAATAGCTTATGTTTTTGTGAGATGTTTTATATGCACACCGACAAGGAATAAATTTTGATTTGATTTGATTTGACACTGCGAAAAAGACACTAATATACGGGAATATACGGTACCGTATTTTCAACATATACGGGCGTGTACGGGACGTATAAGCCTAATATACGGACCAAATATACGAGTCCGTATAGGGAACATAGAGTATACGGGAAGTCCGTATATTGACCAAGCATGTACGGAATTCCGTATATGCTCCATATACATGTTTGGATATGAACCCTTACACGTGCAGTATACAGGGAGTGAAAACCTGTATATGTATTTTTTCAAGGTTTTTTTCTTTTGTAAAATAGTGGTAATGGTCGAATACAAGAAATACCTGGTATGTATATTTATAGAATACGGGAATGTACGGGATTGTATATTTATAGAATACGGAAATGTACGGGATTGTATATTTCTTGAATACAGGAATGTACGGGATTGTATATTTATAAAATACGGAATTGTACGGGATTGTATATTTTTAGAATACAGGAATGTACGGGATTGTATATTAATAGAATACGGGAATATTTGACCTCGTATATGTTAAGAATACATGCAAGTACGGGCTTTGTATACGTCAGATATACATACAATATACGGAGTCGTATACGTTTAGTATACGGGATTTTTTTTAAATTTAGTATATGCCACATATACATACAAATACGGACATAGTATACTACAGATATACGGACTGGTATATTCAAAGAATACGGGATTTTTTTAGTTCGTATATGACTAGTATACATACATATACAGACTTAGTATACTAGCTATATACAGGAAATATACGGAAATGTATTCTTGCAGAATACGGGATTTTTCAAGTCTGTATATGACTCATATACTTGGGAAATACGGACCTAGTATGCTACAAATATAAAGGAAATATACAGAATTTTTTGTTTGTTTTGGGTTTTACGTCACACCGACACAGTATATGTCATTTAGCGATGTTCCAGGAAGACCTCAGATGCCCTTCCGTGCATTATTTCAGACACGAACTGGCACCCGAGTAGAACCGTAAGCTAGCTGGATAGCTTCCTCACATGAAAGATTCCAAAGTCCCTGTCGGGATTCCAACCTACAGCGGTGAGGGGCAAGTGGTTTGAAGTCAACGACACTCGGCCACAGACGCCCCCCCCCCTTTTTTTTTGAAAAAACACAAATACGGCCATTTTTGTACATCATTCTGACCTATGAATTGACAAATTAAATACTCAGGACTAAAATACTGTCTGAAAACGTCAGATAAAAAACAAGTTAGGAGATAGAAGCAAACAAATCAACACAATAATAATGAACAGTAGTTTATTAAAGATTTGTTTAAAATGTTAACGTATCAACAGTATAAATAAATATATCAAACAAAATAAGTATATCTAAGCTACATTTATTGCATGTATCCGATATTGTAGACATGTGAAAACAACACTCATTTTGGATATTTGTGATCCAACTTGCAAGAACACATGCCATGATGACCAACATGCAGACTTGTAGTCAATCATCCAGCAAGACTTATGTGACGGAAATGTATATTTTACTTGACCTGATTGCCTCCCCTATTTGTAGAATCATCATTGCATCTGAAAAAAAAGCATAATAAATTTGTAAATTTAACTAAATAGAAAGAGTAGGTATTTTTGTTGTTTTTATCGTCAAATAGATATAAGTTAGGAGAATCATCCAATGTGTTTACATTTTGAATTGTTTACTTATTACTCGTCATAGTTTATAAGCTAAATAATTTTAAGTAACGCGAAATAATTTCAAGTAACAGTAGCTTATCAGATTAGGTGACGGCCTGGTGAATTTTCGTGTTCTTTGTTCTATAGTAAATCAGTCACATTTGAGGCTTAATTCAGGATTCCACTGTTCTTGATGAATTACATACTGTCTTCAACTTTAAACATCAACACTATTTAAGTCAAATGAGGCCCAAAATACAATAGGTTAGCCATCTACTTTTTTCAGAAATCTTCACTCTGTTGTAACACAGTTTAAATTCACCACTTTGAAAACTCCTGACAGCTGGTGGGTGGTACATCTTTAATCCTTCCGCCAACAAATGAGTTCCTGGAGAATACACAAAAAACAACTTTTAAACACATCATATAACACACAAAAGCTACACACATGCAATAAATACACTTTAATTATGACCAATCTAACTAGAGATGACTTAAATTGGGCCACTTCAAAATTTTAAAGAACTACTTTCTAGACTACAACGGGTTGGGTCTAATTCCGTACCGGGTTGAGACCTAAATGAATCCAAAATTTAAGTTAAGCCAAAATTTATACTCATTTCCTAGTAATTTAGTGTCATACAAGTACATTCATATAGGTTTGACATGTCTCTAACAAATTACATTAATGCAGTACAATTTCTTAAATATAAAAATTCATGCGAAAAATCAGCCTCGGCCAATAGAATTTTACGCAAAAATTTATATCACAAATTCTGTCATATCTTTTGATTTTGCCAATGGATTTTCTTCAAATAAAGTTTGATGTTACCGGCTAATGTCATTTAGTTATTCTTATGAAAGATTAAGCCCTTATTGCTTTAAAATTGTAATATAAACTCCATTTATTTTAATGAGAGCATGAAATTTTGGGTTAAAATACAAGTAATCACAATTAAATGTGCTTTTTTCATAACTTTTTCCTTCAACATTGCAATAAAACTTACTGATTATGATTTTTACCTATATACCATGGTAAATAAAGTAAAGTACCAAGATATATACCCTATATTGTTTGCTTAAGATATCAATAAAGACAAACAGAGGTAATCTTAAGTTTAGCAAAGAGGTTACTATATCGCCATGGGCTATGTCTTCTGACAAAGTAAGATTAGCCAACTCTCACACAAATAAGGCTAAAAAATGATGGCACATACTGTCTCCCACTTTAAATCATTGAGAAGTGTTAAAATAGTCAAAATTAGAGAAATTTTCTCCTGATATACATCAAAATATCTACCAAATATTGCCCGAGCATTGGGAGTCGTTGCCGTCAATATATAGCTGAAGTTTCAAACTAGACATAAGTTATTACCTTCTCAACTTGTCCTGACAAATCTGCTGCCAAACTGAGCTGAAAGAGTTCTTCCATAGATCTTAACCAGTATAAGGTAAGGTCCTGTACTCAAACCCCGGCTTTGGTAACTGCATGGTCTGAAAAAATATGCAACACTAAGTACATGTCGAAGGAAATTATAAGAGGCATTTATGCTGTTATTCTAATATCCAAAATAGAAAGAAAATAATTTCTTAATTAATCAATGGCTTGATTTGCTAATTCACACAGGAAGGCTTAAATATTGTGTGCTTAAAGATGCATGCCTGCATGGAAATAACAGTTTAGACATTATAAACCTAACCTAATTTAACTGCTGTAGCAGCTGCTGCTACAACAACAACAACTATCACACCAACTGTGTTATTCTAAATGAGTCAATTATCCTTAAACTCACTGTTTAATGACTAGAAAATCTTTTGTATGTATATATTAGCAAATACATTCTGCAGCACAGCAAAACATCAAGTTTCACTACACTGAAAATGCCTATATTTCCAACATGTAAATCACATTTGTCCTGTTCAATTGTCAGTTCTGCTTCATTGAAATACAAGACAATAGTGAATATTTACAATCTGATTACTTCAGCATCAATACTTTGCTGAAACATCAGGGCATATAATGTGTGGTCCATATGAGCAATAGGCTACTATGGTGCTTTGGGCCGGTGCTTCTTGGGCCCCTAAGACCTCTGGAATGAGCTTGCCAATCACTTTTTTTGCCAATGTAACCAGCCTGAAAACATGCACTCCCCAATTTCTTGCAATGCATGGTTTATCCATAATTTAAGATGCATTTCTCTAAAAATTATCATTTTCCATATAAATCTTATAAAAATAAGCTATAGATCTAGTAAATTGCTAAATACAGGGTGCAAAAATAAAATTTATCAATTTATTAACTGCTTTAAACAAAATTTAAATTTCATTTTTTAATTTTAAATGTATTTTTACAGTTTTAATTCAATAAAATGTGGTTAATCCTTCATGCAAAAGCTCTGTACCCTTCTTCTGCACCTACTGACACAGTAGCAGACATCTACATTTGAAGGGGAGATAACAATAACAACATCTGTCCCAATTTAAAATGTCAAAATTAAAAATTTGAAATAAAATTTAAAATTTTCAAACCTGTCAGTTATCCTTTATTTTCCTGATTTCTATGCATAAACACAACACTGATGCAAAGTTTCATCCATATCCATCAACCAGTTCCAATTTTTCAAATTTCTCCTCTTGGTGACGGCCCGGTGAATTTTCGTGTTCTTTGTTCTATAGTAAATCAGTCACATTTGAGGCTTAATTCAGGATTCCACTGTTCTTGATGAATTATATACTGTCTTCAACTTTAAACATCAACACTATTTAAGTCAAATGAGGCCCAAAATATAATAGGTTAGCCATCTACTTTTTTCAGAAATCTTCACTCTGTTGTAACACAGTTTAAATTCACCACTTTGAAAACTCCTGACTGCTGGTGGGTGGTACATCTTTAATCCTTCCGCCAACAAATGAGTTCCTGGAGAATACACAAAAAACAACTTTTAAACACATCATATAACACACAAAAGCTACACACATGCAATAAATACACTTTAATTATGACCAATCTAACTAGAGATGACTTAAATTGGGCCACTTCAAAATTTTAAAGAACTACTTTCTAGACTACAACGGGTTGGGTCTAATTCCGTACCGGGTTGAGACCATTAAGTTAAAATCAGCATCAAGAAACGTTTTATTTTTTAATTAGCCAATCAAAATCATAGTTTTTATTCACTGCGGAGATGGTGCCTCAACAATATAAAAAGAGCGTGCGCAGTGCTGAAAAGTTAACTTGGGCAGATCAGAGCAGTATTATATTTACTGATTCACAGAAATCTCAGATAGCTGGTGCTTAAAATATCTTGCTGTTTCTGTGGAACTTAATGAAGAAAGTTTGAGAAATGGGTATTTAAATTAGTCTGTATATGTATGTGTATAGAATGGAACGGCGTAGTAAATACATACTAGTGTACAGAAATCACAGATATCTGACACTAAAGACGTTTTACTATTTCTGTCAAATCTCTGCAAAAATGTTTTAGTCGAAGTATTTTTGGGAAATAGATATTTGAAATATGTTTGGTTATGTCCTTGTAAGAGTCGGATCATAATGATAGTAGCATTTTCTTGTATACAGAAATCTCAGAGATCTGGTACTGAAATGTTCTATTGTTTCAGTAAGACCTCTCGGGCAAACGGATAAGAAATAATATTATGGTTGAAGTTAAATCTAAAATATCTGGCTATATTTACAAGATAAATGATTAATGAATAATGAGGAAATTTTTATGAATGTTCGAAGAATTGTATTTTTAGAAATATATTATATGAGATTGTCGGAATGTAAATGTAGGGGATGAAGGATAGGTTTAGCTTAAGATTGATATTTGGTTAAGAATAGGTTTTGAGATTATGTTTCTTAGTATATACAGATTTGAATGATTTAAGAAGTAGATTTTGATTGTAATTTTGCTTTTAATGTTGTTGTTTTGCTTTTTGTTAGTATCCAATCATTAGGTTAAGAAACCGATGGAGAAATTTTATATGAATATTTCAAATCCGTGCGCATAAATATCTTAGGAAAAATGTGTATTTACCAACAAGAATATCAAGATTTTATTTTGTAGCCAACCGCCCGGTACACTACACTTACAGCAAGGTGAACGTTCCGGTTTACCCCCAGCACGTACACTGGAAAAAATGGACGCACATTACACTGTTAACAAATGAACTTTAACATATGAAATAATCAAAACACATGCAAAAAGATATACGCTAAACGCTCTCTTGAAACGCTAGAACGCTGGCAAAATAGACAAAATAACTCTTAAATAGATAGGCGTTTATTACGTTGACACTTGGCATAAATAAAAATAATGGTAGAAACTTTAGCAAAATAATGATCAAATAATCTATAGTCTTTTAAATAGCAGCGAACGAAATAAATATGACATTTAACACAAAAGAAAAAAAACATACTTGCATCAGACCGGAAGATTTACTTATTTTCAAGACAATAAGATGACAATTACGTTGTTGATGCGTCCATTATATCCCTAATATAAAAAAAATTCATTTTGCATCCCAAACTGTAATCGAATAAAATGAGGTAAGATACTAGACCAGTCAACCTCATGGACCTCATTGGTACCAGATGGTGACGAGTGCGGGACTCCAAAGATTAGTTTGTTTGTTTGTTTGTTTCATTTTACGCCTTTTCCCAACAGTATTTCAGTCATATAGGCGGGTAGTTTCCTAACCGTCGTTCCTGGAGAGTTACACCAGTACTAGACTATCTTCCTCCGTGCTAAACTACTAAAGCATCTCCCGGGGATCGAACCCACGCCAGAGCGGTAACTGGATTAGAAGTCATCGACTCTAACCCCTCGACCACGGAGGCGGTAAATGATTAGTAAATCATGTTTAATGCATGTGGATTTACCAAAAGAGTGCATCAGAAAGTATTGTTCATAGCACTAAGTTGAAATTTATGTGGCATAATGCACTTAATATATGTTAATATGCTATATTTAACATTAAATGCCTAATATCTTAATTTTTTATATGTACAATAAAGAATTTAATAAATTTCTTTATCTTGTATCAGTTTATCAGTTTCTTTTTGCATGTACTTTAATTATAGTCTGTGCTTTTTGCGATACCATACACTGCGCCTGTAATATTCCCGGCACCTCTTCTACAAATATACAAATGAAGTAGGAAACCAGTACCTTAAGTGCACTTCATTAATAATCACTGTCTGTCCTGTCCGAAATACAGTCCACCCTTTCACTATCTCCGGGTACAAACCATCCTGTTCCGTACTATTCAACATAGCTTTATGAAAACATGCTCAGACATTACTGCATTCACTGGATACATTTAGCATAGTAAATCTAAAAGATTTAGCATTAATTTTCCTATGAACAGTGGACAAAATAGACGACTTGCTAGAAATTGCTTGTTGTGACGTTCCCCTTGGCCCCGGCTATGCATCGAATGTTCACAAAAACCATTTAGGGGTTTTCAGAATTTACCGTGAGTAGCTTATATAATAACTAGTACTCTGCGCCTTATCTGATCAAAATCGGTTGAGTAACAGCAAAGTTTTTAATAAAAAAAACATACCTAAATCGGGTGAAAAATTGCGTGTACCGTACCCGCAAGTCACGTGGTATGGCCACAATGCTTAAGGCTGCGAAGCTAAATTTTAGTAATAACATATCATCTTCATAAGCACATATTTATGCATAATTATTTCAAAGTATATATCCATGAATGACAAAGCTATGCAGAAAAGACGACAAACTATTCACATGTGTCATTTGACCTTTGAACTTGATTCTGGACACATCATCATCATGTCTTACGTACACATCAATGCCAAAGAATTTTAAAATCCACCCGGAATGGCAGAACTGTTGACTGGACACGACCATCAATGCACTTTAATACAAGTTGACATTGACCTTTGGGGTTGAGACCTGATTCTTGAGCACGACAATATAATTAACAATTTTACACAAATATTCAAAAACATTTCTTATCCCCGTGGTCATAATTATATAATGTGTTTTAGCAAGAAGTGTATGCATGCATGTACATGTATGATATTTATAACGCAGATTAAGTGAATAAAATGTTCCCTACATACATGTACGTTCACTGCTCTACTTTTTAGTTTGTTTAACTATGTTTTGGCGTTGTTTTCTTTTCATTTTAGGAACTTTTTGTTATATTTTTAATCTGTGTAAACATGTATATGTATAACAGACAAGTAAGTTCAGCATGGAACGCATTAGATTTGTTTTGCAGAGGTTGCTGGTTCAATTCTCTGGCAAGGCGAATTTCTCTTCGAGAATTGATCTCAGACATTGGTTTTAATGTCTTATTGTGTCTCATTGCTGATTCAGAAATTAAGTATGATATTATAAAAATAAGTTATGATCCAGGAAAACCGGTAGGGTGAACCGATCAAATTTTATTAGAATTTGTTAAAGTCCGCTTAAGACAAGAAAAACAGACAGTCCGATATTGCTTTATTCGCGTTAAATAATATTGTTCTGAACAAGATAAATTCTTATTCCATGACGTGCTTGTCTGACGGAAATCATTTACTGAGTATATTAGTTTCATTTAATAATGAACTGCATGTTCTAGAACTTTATTGATTTATAATGATAAACTTCAATACTTTTAGGTATATTTTGAAGATATTCATGTATGTATGTATGAACGCCAAAGAAGTTTATCCAAAATCAGTTGGAACTACATAAACACGATTATTTTTTTCTAACGTTTCTTTATTGAAAATGAAAGTCTCCTATCAACAAGTAAAAACGATATTCTTGCTGGATCAAGTTATGACGTCACTGATATCACATTTATTGTCATTGTGATGACAAATTCTAATATCCGACAGAACAAGCATAATATACCATTACCTACTATCTGTCACCTAGAAACCCCCGATTCACTTATAGGAGACCGAGCAGTTTGTGTAATGGGTGACATACATTGCTTCCACGACGAAATTTGTGAAATGATATAGACAACGCCAAACGCATTGAAAATTATCCGATATTCATCTTTGTAGAGGATCTAGTTAATAAAGGCCCAGACAGCGTCGAGGTTGTCCGTGCAATAAGAGAAATGGCCCTCAGTTGTAATGCTTTTGCCGTCCGTGGAAATTCTAGGCCTACATAAAAATTTCAAACTTGACCATGAGTATGAACTTCCAGATAAGTATCAATGGATAAAAGGATTAAACGACGATGATATTGATTTTTTAAATGCTCTACCGTATACTTTATCTATACCGTGCCTTAAGTAATGCTTTGGTTGTACACGGCGGATTAGTTCCAGGAAAGCCACTAGATAGACAGATATTGAATGACTTAACAAACATGAGAAATGTGATAGATACCGGTGACCCTTTTGAAAATGAAGGACTTATTGGATATTATACATGTGACAAGGGAGTGGCTTGGGCTGACACGTGGCCCGGTCTATAACACGTGTATTTTGGTCACGATGCCAGAAGCACAATATGCGACAGGTCTCGATACGGGTTGTTGCTATATAGAGAATTCTTAAGGGGTGTGTTCGTAAATAAATCTCGCCAGCGCCTTACAGTAAAATCCAAGCAACCATTTTCGTTTCACGAAGAATAAACGAAGATATTGTTTGAGTGAACATTTGTAAAAACATCAAACAACTAATTCCTTGTCTATTTACAGTTGACATATCATTTCTTTGTATATTTTATTTTCGTTTACATGTGTTTACTATAGGTACTGAAATTGGGTATGGATGATTACTAAAACAGAATTTACATTCCAAAGTTTTCTACTGACGCATTATTTCTTTGATTAGTTTTATCTGTTTGAGTTTTTTTGGGACTTTTTATGCTATGGTGTTGTACATGTATGTCCGTCTGTCTGTCTGTTCGTCCGACCTTACGAAAAGATACTTATGTGGCTACAGAAAAAATAGTAAACTATATTTTTTCATCGATGCCATTTATTCCGTAAGCTGTTATACAGATACTTCCCTGTATGTAGCTAAAAAGCAAAAGGGAGTAGCAACATTAGTACTATTTCGTTAGAACGTCCGTCTGACCGACCGTTTGTCCGTTGACTTATGGTTTCAGGACACTTTTAATGGATTTCAATGGTTGTATTGTGTTTATTATAGCAATATACAGGTAAAGTCCAATTTTTGCTTTAATCAGTTTATTAAGTTTTATGCCCCTTTGAAGCAAATTGTCTATGAAATTAATGGTTTCAGCAGGATAACGTTTGAGGAAGATTTCAATGATTGTGTTTATAGTTGGCATGCATGTACGAGTATGTTATATATGTCAAAATATGGATCAAGTTTGATTTTTTGTGCAATCAATTTATCATTGACAAAGTTATGCCCCTTTATATGTTCAATTACTTCTATGGCTAATATTCTATTTCCTCAAAATGTTGTTTTTTTCCAATTCAACAGAAAAGGTCATCATTAATTTAATGTGCTATATATCTATCTTGAAGGCATATTTTTGTCTCTGATACCTTCTTCAAATTGATTTTGCCCGATTCAGTGGAGCTCTCGTTTTAAATGATTTATTCACAAAGTATTAAGCACTGTACTAAAAAAATACTGTGAAGACAGTGAAGGTCAATTTTCTCAAAAATAAATTTGGTAATGATAACGCGTTGCGGAACAAACTTTGCCAACTCTTGGAAATGGAACCTTTGTGTATTTTATAATAAATTGTTCTTCATGTCGGTATAACTATTCAATGGTGCATTCCCCGCAAAAAAATAGAAAAACAAATACAGAAGAAAAAAAATATTGCTCACTGCATGCAATTTTTAATATAATTAATTTGCTTTCTTGCCCTAAGTTCGGCATAAACTTCTATATCTCAAATATTTAAATACATGTATTACACATATTGCAATATAGAAAAGCTTTATAAGTCTATACAAGTATATACAATTATGTTGACTAGATTTGAGATCGGTTGTTTTTACTGTTATGAATAAGTACACATAAAAGCCAAGGTAAGTTCCAAAGTATGACAGCTGACAATATGTAAGTAATTGATGGAATATTGTTTTACGTTTAGTTTACATAACATTTCTTAAACAACTATCTTGGTTAACTTTACAAAGTATTTACAATATGAATTAAGTAAATTTATACAAGAATAAAAATAATGTATATTGTTCATCAGACATGCCTTGTTTGCTATTTACTTAACTGTTTTTTGTCTGAGTGATAAACGCTACATTTTAGGTAAGTCGTGCGCGTGCAATAATTTAATTAGACATAAAAACGCCAAAGAAAAAACACTTGAATCATTTGAATGTCATAACAAGATAAATAGATTGAGGCAATTAACAATTACCATTAATAAACATAGCTATAGTTAAACAAACACGAAAGTAATTTATAAGCATGCACAAATTCATCACTGTACACAGATTGTTTCATTAATTATTTTTGTAGAATTACAAATATACTTTTCTTTGCAATCCCTTTACGCACGAAAACCCATGGCAGCCACATTTATGCCCTGCAACTATGCATCCAAATTCTAAAGCCTTTGCAACGGACTTCCCTCTACTAAAGGCGTAAATAAAGCCTGCATTGAAAGTATCTCCGGCGCCTAAAGTATCAACCACCTTTTCCGGAGGGAATGCAGGCGACACTTCTAATTTGTCATCAACCAATGCAGCAGCACCGTCCTCTCCCCATGCACATACAAGTATAGTACCAGCTTTACAAAGTTTGTAAAGACCCCTAACAGTCTCTTCTTTATTAGCATAACCGTCATCAATTGCATAGTCTTTGCCAATTAGAACAATATCAGCTTTTCCGAACAGAAATCGAAATTCTGGATTTGTTGAGTTTGGCTGCTCCAGTTCAACTGACACCAGCACCTTCCGACCAGCATTATTCACTGTATTATATCTGACGATACGAGTAACGATATTTTCAATGTCATCTGTCCGACCTTCAAAACTTCTTGATTCAAGGTGTATCCATGAGTATTTTCCTATATCTAATGAAGAAAACTGCTCATACGTCACCCCCACGATACCATTGAAATCTGGAATGGCGGTTCTTGTCCCCTTTTTCTTACTTATTATCAAAGGTGCAATTGGTGCCTTGTGTTTTTCATGATTAAGTATTATGCAATTTTCAATGCAGACACCAGTCTCTTTAAAGTCTGTTTGTAAAAACGTTAGCCATTGATTGTCCACCATAGTTCCAAAGTATTCAACTTGGGCGCCTAGATGAGCGAGAACTGTTGACGTATTGGATGCATTCCCACCACGTGCCCAGTAATTGCCGATTGCCAGCGTTTTAGAATCTTCTATCGGATATTCATCGCAGATTATAACAAAGTCAAGCGTGCAAATGCCAATACATAAAATTGGTTTTGATTTTGATAATTTGTGTATTTCTTGTAACCCATCCTTCACACAGCTATTAACTAGAGAATCGGCAAACTGTTTTACGTCTGTGAATTTATTTCCCATCTTTCCGGCTTTCAGGCTTCCATGAAAATCTCCAAATGTTTCTGTTTTAACCATTTCCAGACTCTTCTCAACTATTCTTCCAACATACTGTTC
This sequence comes from Ruditapes philippinarum, assembly GCF_026571515.1. NCBI lineage: Eukaryota > Metazoa > Mollusca > Bivalvia > Venerida > Veneridae > Ruditapes > Ruditapes philippinarum. The sequence goes on along the minus strand of NW_026856634.1, from coordinate 85,523 downwards.
AACTTTATTTTTAAATTGTTCGTCCGTCTCCATTATTTTAGAACAAACAAAATTATTTTATAACATATAACTCCAATATAACTATTTGTATCCGTTTTTGTACCCGTTCACTCAGTCAGTATTTATACGCATAAAAACTTTTAAAGTAAGCCCTTGTGATAATATTTAAATTAAAGCGTTTGCTAAAAACAGCCGACAATAATCTTGAAGCAAGCATGTATATCTTCAAATGTAAGCTACTGCGATATAGTAAGGTTGTGAAAGTAGGTAATCTGTTATCTGGATGACATCCTTCTATCTCTATACCATCACATATATACATACCTTGCATACAGCAAACCTATTATGTTTACATAACTGAACGGTTTATCTGGTGATTTTATGTCTCATTGCTTTAATGATTAAAATATTGACAGACAAAGAATTAATTTAAATGTATAATCTGTTATCACTGGTCATTAGATGTAGACAATTGAGGATCCTTCATTTCTATCTTTTTATGTTAAAATTTTAGAATTGTTGCTTTATGTTGAATGACTAGCTAGATAACATCACCTTTCTGTACTTTCTTTTTAATTTAATCTTATTGATTGTTACTTTATGTTTTGGTATTTAGGCCCTAATGGAACTTCTAATTTACAAATTTACGACATCATACTAATGCACCACAACAAGAATTCTGGAATGCTCGTGCAGTTTTTGCGGCTTTGCAAAAACGGTATTGCACGATTGATATTTTGACGTGAAGTCATTTTGTGTCGATGTTAACACAGTAATGAATTATTAATAATAATAATAATAATGATAAAGTTTATTCCTGTAACATAGGCCTCTGGCCCAAAATACAACACAATACAACAAACATGAAAATGGAATGAAAAGTGATTCGTTTTACTGTAAACATTTCTAATTTCTGATAAATAATAGACTACCGGTACTCTATTCGTTTAGATTCTTTACTAAATTTATTGAACTACGAAAACAAAAAGCGAGTCTTTACACTATGTATATAAAAGTTTAACGTCAGAATATAGTGTCGTGTAATACTATTTTACGAAGTCACAAAAGCGGCATGCGTTAGTGATGAAGACGCTTTTACTGCTTACACTGGTGCTAGAAAACTCCTACGTACAGAGCATGTCTTACGTCCGCCTTTTATGAATAAATGACATCATTGCAACGTTATGAATGAAGTTGTAAATTTTACACTACCATAAGAAGATGTGCTAAATGAAAATATTAGTCCTCTTTATTTCTTTCCGAAATACGATTTATTTATAATATGCAAGAAAAAGAACCAGCCATGGACGGGAATAACTAGAACCAGCCATGGACTGGAATTACTAGCCTCGTTAAAATTACCGCCTAATCGGGCCAGATTCAGGTCTGTACCGGTAGTCTGTGTAATCCTTATAATTTCAAACTGTGAGTGATATATATATATATACATAAGTAGTACTTACATACGTACTGTCAAGTATTCACACTCGGGCGCATGAGGGTTGTTGCACTTTTTCATATTCCCTCTTGTACAGACTCAATTAATTAAAACAAGTCTGCAGTTTTCATGAAATTTTGTTGTGACTTATGCTTCCGAGGGATCACTCTTTCTCTAGATTTTTATATCACGGACGAAACCCAGTATCTCACTGGTAAGCTTAACATAAAACGAAAAATGTTTGAGTAACCTGTTTTTTTTAACTTAACTGAGTACAAAGTACCCAATTGTGTGTTTTTGTTTCAGCATGATGTCATTCGTCCGTCGTCTAGATATCGTTATCCACAATTTCTTAAAACATCTTCATAACCATATGGCAATATTATAATTAACCTTCAAGGAAAAGAGCATTTCATGTCAATATCGTAAAACATGCCGTATACTTCTGTATGTCTATTGCGAAACATAATAACCGAGGAGATCAAAATGCGTTTCATCCATATTCCTCGGCACCTGGAGTTCTTTACCAGTTTCATAACGTTGTGCTCCGTTTTTGTCCCGGTTCTCATGGCAAGACAGTGTGTACGAAATTTAAGCTGTTTTGTTGTGTTTCAATAACGGTTTGGACCTGTTTGTGATGACTTGCAGTCGCGTGTGTTACGGTTTTGTAAATTCTACCATCGTCTGAACGGTTTGCGCGGTCTTGAAAAGTGTATTAAAATCTGTTCCCGACACAAGAGCTTCCCTGCACCACCAATAACGATGAAAATGGTCTTTTGCATGCAATCTTAAAAACCGAGGTCTGATGCATCGCTGCTTTACACAAGACAGAAGAAGAAAAAAGAAAAAAAAGATTGATTATAATGACTTGCGATGCATGTATATATTACAAAACAAATATAAAACAAATACAGAACAAACAAATCCCTCGGTCCCATGGGCCTCTATCGTCCTGTTTATGGTAAACGTCATGTATATAAACATGTAGAAGATTCAACGTCAAAAGAATAAGTAAATGAATGGATTTAACAGATTTAAAACATTACAACTGCCTAAACTTATTATTATAGTATATATAGTTTGATCATTGAAACATGATGATTAGCTTGCCTGGAAATTCTGTGAGTTCTGTGATATTTAGTGTACTGCAATAAGCTTTTACAAAGTATTTTACAATCTTTCTAAGGTGATTTTAGAACAAGAAGATTAATTTGTCACCGACACTCAATTCCATAAATACATTATCATTTGATATTTCACCAAATGACTGTGATCTTACTCGTATATGCCGTATAGGTTTCCTATTGTGCAAACGTATAAAAAATTATCAAAACGCGCCACTTTTTACACCTTCATGAAGTGTAGCTAACATGTTTTGTTAGTCAATTCAGAGATGTAGATATCTATATCTCTGGTCAATTTACAAATTGCGGAAAACGATCGGCGATACGTCTTCCTTTGGCGACTTACAGTCATGAAACCATGATGTTTTACAAATGCTTGAAACTGTGTACTTGTTCATACATACTTTTCATTGCATTGTAAACTTTGCCGTCTATTCCATTTAGCAGAAATATACCTCGCATGATCTCCCTCGCCTGAATCAATTCTGCTGATCGGCCATATGTTTTCGTTTTCTAAATAGTAGGTTATCCTTTTGTTTATCGAAGAGCTGTATCAGTCACGTACATATTAAAGTAAAGATACATCCCTATATAATTCAACGGTAATCTTTTGTCATAATAATTATGCTTGTATATATAATTAATCTTTCTCCAGTCGCTACTATTATAACCGAGGGGAATTTTAGAACATTTAAAATGGAGAGCAAGGAATTCTTCAAATGAGCTTTCGATTATTGAAATTTCAAATGTCTCAAACAAACAAGTTTTTCCTAGAATTCTAACACCGCCCGAACCTCGCACTGCATTAATTAACATGAATATTTTTTACGATTGTTACCGAACCAGACGTACTGGCTTTAAAAGATTACCTTTTCAGGTAAGATAGAATTCATGAACAGTGCTCATTGATTGGATAAATAATGGAACCAGCATTTGTTCTGTACGTACAGTGGTATAAAGAGGCCATCAGAAATATTTTATCTACCACAAGCGTACTCGATAGCTACTACTGTGCAGTACAAGCTATTATGCGCACACGCGATAGCTATATCGTGCGCACGTAATAATTGACCGACGTAGGGGCCACGCACGTGCACGTAGTAGCTTTCGCGTGTGCACGTAGTAGCTACCGTGTGCGCGCGTAGAAGCTATCGCGTTCGTGCATAGTAACTATCGTGTGCGTACGTAGTAGCTTTCGTGCGCACGTAGTACTTAGCTATCGCGTGCGCACGTAGAAGCTATCGCGTGCGAGCATATAATTAACGATTGCGTGTGTACGTAGTAGCTTTCGCGTGCGCACGTATAGTAGCTACCGTGTGCGCACATAGAAGCTATTGCGTGCGAGCATAGTAACTATCGCATGTGCACATAGTAGCTTTCGCGTGCGCACGTAGTAGCTACCATGTGCGCACGTGCTCTAAGCTATCGCTCGCGAGCATAGTAACTATCGCGTGCGTACAGTAGCTTTCGCGTGCGCACGTAGTAGCTATCGCGTGCCACGTGATAGATAAAATATGTCTGATGTGCCCTTTATTGGAGAGGTCATCAGACCTCTCCATATAGCCTAATTAATTTGGCGTGAACGGTTTGACCCATTTTACAGACTTTTTTTTCTTACTGTCAAACCGTTACGCCTAATTTTAACTGTCATTTTTACGCACGGAAAATCTACCGGTAACACTATCGATAGTTTGGACTGATTTTTACTGCTTAAACCTGAAAGTAACTTCAATTACCTCTAAAGATCAATAGAATATAAATTTTAGTACTAACTTCTCCTAGAAAAAATATTAGATTGTACCTGTCTTAACGCATACATGCGATTTATTTCAAATTTGTATTGTCTACTCTATCTTCGGCGGACATGGTATGACGTCATCGTAAAAAATCGATTCCGTGAAAGCTGGTAGTAGCTACCAGTGTGTCTAGCAGGTAAGTGTGGGTTACGCATGAAGATTAACTTAAACGAAATATCGGGGGAAATAAATCTATTCATTATTTTTTAATAAATGTGTGCATTATTAAATACTATTGAAAAGTATCATTGTATTTAACCTAAAATGCATTGGTCGCAAATAGGCTCTGTACAAGTACTGTTGTTTAATATTTTTTAAATATTTTAATACATATACTCAACATTTATCAATTGGTGGTTTGCCTTCTTGTTTACTGCTAATGACTGCCAAATGTCACTCTCGGATAAAATACTGACTTCATTTATACATGGATATTTATATGACAATTAAGAACGTAAAAGAAATATTGAAGGAAACTATTTGAAATACACTTCAAATTATTCAGTATTTGTGCAAATAATATTTCAAGAGCTCTTATTCACCGATTGCCGATATATAATACCATATTAAACCTATTGATAAAGTTAAATGTCTTCTTGACATACTTTATTAATTTACTAAAAAGGAACTTTATTGTGATCCAGCCATATGCTGTGTAACTATAAAGGAAGGGTCACATATTTTAATTGAAATAAATTTTAAGTAGAGGATATTAAAAAAAAGTCATTGAGAAGATCAGAATTTTCAAATGAACAGATTAAGAGACTTATAAATGTATAAGGTGTATGTCTTGTTGTTTCATACTGTTTTGGTGACACTTTTGTTTGTGTCCCTTGTTGTTTTCTCGTCTATGGTAAGTTTCTTCCCTTTGCCCCTAGTTTTATTTCTTTATTTCGCCCCCTCCCCCGAATTTCCTATCCCCTTCTCCTGTGCCCGTTAACTTAGTGGTCCTGTTTCATACTGTTTTGGTGACACTTTTGTTTGTGTCCCTTGTTGTTTTTTCGTCTTTGGTAAGTATCTTCCCTTTGCCCCTAGTTTTATTTCTTTATTTCGCCCCCTCCCCGAATTTCCTATCCCCTTCCCCTGTGCTCGTTAACTTTGTGGTCCTATTAATCATTCATTTATTTATTTTCTTTGATTTCCTTCTCAGTTACATTTTAGTGATAAGCCTGACCGTGCTCTCCCTTGCGCCCTTTCCCGTTTTAATTTAGGATCCTCCTGGGCTCCTTGCCAATGGTTCATGTTCCTGGGTCGTGTGGGGTTTGCGTTCATTGAACGCCGCCTTTCCTTGTTCATCTTGTTTATCATATTGTATACATGTATACCGAACCGTAACAAACAGATAATGATTATCAATACAAGGTTCGGCAAGCAAGCAAAGAAATGCAAAGAAACAGAAAAAAACTTATCCACATTCATGTATCCACCCTCCAAAAAAACCCACCAAAAACGCCTGAAACTGCAAAATCGAAACATAAATACACAGGAGTGCCAAAGACGGCTCTGGTAGGTTCAAGTGCTCCCTTTCGCCGATTTAAACAGAATTGATCACTTAAACATAATAATGTTGAAATTTTTAATCAACATCCACAGATGTGTACATAATACGGCGGTAATCATGGAACTTTCAATGTGACACATTCGAGGTGCCGTTCAACGGGAACTAGATAACATGGAATTTTTAATGGGTATCAGAGGTTTTGGTGCCTTTTGCGACAGTCGTTCCAACATTTCTCCCATCTGTCTTACATTGTTATGCTATTCAACATCTAAATAACGGTCACTAAATTTCCGCTTGCTGTGTTTTTATCATAAACCCCGTCAAATCTGTGCGACAATTATATTTTACTGAGGACTGTCTGAAATTCCATTTTATAGTTTGAAATTTTAAGATTTTTTTTCAGAGTTTTAAAGTTATTTTGGTTGTTTTGAACTTCTTCCCATACACAACCGTCCTCAATTTCTTTTAAAGATAATAAACTAGAAATTGATATGGAGTGTAATATAAATTGAAATTCTTCTTTGCTCCATCATGTATAGTATAATAATAATTCATTAAGATGTACCTAGAATTACATTGTATTTTCGTATGTACTTGTAGGAAATCATGGCAGGGTTATAAAATAAAAAGGTAGTTCAGAAATTTCACCTAATGATCACAGATGTTAAAAATCCAACTTAATAATATCTAATTTGACAATTTAAATGGACTTAAATGCAGTATGATCTGACATCGGACATCATAAACTATTTAATTTCTAAGTAACGTTATCATAATTTCCTTTACACATTCTCTTTTTAATGCTGAAATATTTGTGTGTGAATAAAAGAGTTATTCCTGCAATAATTCATATAAATAACATAAACAAATTGTATAATAAAGCTTGGCAAATACAATCGATTGCCGCCGATACCTGTGTTACACCATGGATTTTACCAGTGTTTACAATTTTACCATGACACCGTTTTCCAATATGGCCGCTTTCAATAATTTTCAACGATTAAAAAAATTAAAGTGGAATATTTAGACTTCTGTTCGACTATGAAGTATGATAATTTGGAACCTTGCATAAAAAACGATTCTCTTTCAGGTAATGTAGACCGTTTCTTTGAAACTTTTCTAGTTTTCGCTCCCAACAACTTCTAATTGGGAAGCGTCCGTGCATAAAAATGCAGTTCGTGGTTGGACTTGGAAAAAGACAGCGCCCGTCCAAAATTATCTCGGTGTCTCTTTGACAAGTCTAATTAGTTGGACTACTCTCCATAGTGTTCAGACTGATTGCTGGCGGCATCCATTTTTGCGTATCTGATTGTAGTAAATGAATCTCATTTACAGCTTAAAACCATTAGGAGCAGTCTACAAAATTTGTTTTGCGCATGCTCCGTTTCAAAATACGACTTAACTTAAACGAAAAATTGACCTTTTCGAAAACCTAGCTAAACACCGTTTTCCGGTACGTTACGGAACATCGAAGTGAACGAATCGATCGGTACAAAGAAAAATCCGAAAATATTATTTACGTTGTGGATGTTTCATTCCGTCTTAATCTTTTAAACTGTATAAATCGATTACAGTATTGTTTTCTTAATAGCGTTTTACTATTTCTTGTTCCGATAAATAGTAACAGTAACGATAAATAGTAACAGTGAACATTATAGCTACATTAACACCATGCACTAATATACGACCGAGTGAACCGTGTACCGCGTGTACAAAGTTCTTTTGAACTGGTATGACTAAGTAACGCAACGGGGATATTTTGGCGCAAGTGGCACACATTTGACGCACGTTTGATTTTCTTAAAATATTGTGGTAGGAGGCATGCAGCTTTATATCCTGTTTATTCCAATCAAATGATATAAAACATTTTTATGTAAATCCTGGACTTAAAATTATCTTACATACTGCCCGTTTTGGAAAATGTAGAGGAAATGTTTTCATATACTTACCAAAACATTAACCGAAAATTTGTTTATTGAATTTTACAAGAAACTTTTATTTTGATACTACTTTTAATATACATTTATTCTAAATTTAGTTTTCTTTCTTTAAAAAGTATCCCTAATGCGTCAAGGAAAAAAATCCATTTCTCCAGCATATAATCTTTCAAAACATTAAAAAATGAAGTGTAAACAAACTTTCATTATGATACTATATATTCAATTTATATAATAAATTATATTTTGTTAAATAATTGTAATTTATAACCATTCGTTGTGTCTTATTTCCAAATATTTTCAAATTAAACAAATCTTCCACAGCAGCAAAAAGACCTCTCGCATGCTTCTTTTTAAAGAAGCAAACTTGTGTCATTGTAGTGCTGATATAAAATATGTATAAAAAATAGTTTAGTCACGGTTTATTTCTTATTCCTTCTGTTCTTTGTTTTTTCACATTTTATGAGCTAGTTAACAATACTAGTAGCAAATGAACTTTTGGGTCAACTCTTTACCAACGGTTGGGCCGACGTTGCCCGATTAGCAAACTGGCATCTGGCCAACCTGTTGACATTCTTCATTGGGTCAACGATGCAAAATATGGCCAAACGTTAGGCCTACTGGTCAACATCTGCCATCTAGGATACAAAATGATTTTATTCTTGAGTATGCAAGAAAATTGATGAATATATTCTATTTCCTGATAATATTAAGCCCTAAGGCTAAACTTTGTTTCGGATGAACTCCATAACGAAGTCCTGTTCCCAAAGTCCTAGTTTATGTAGGCTGTCCGTGTCTGTTTGGTCCTCGATTGTCACGTAAACTATACTGTACTGAGTACTGTACTGTAGTGTATGCCGCAAATAATAACATTGTTTATTTTGACTGTTTCAATTCTAGCAAGTCATTGATATATGCAAGAAATGGGCAGGGTCAAATGGCAATTGATGAGGGTCAATTCGGTCCAAACATTCTGGGTGTTAATTTAGTAGATTGAAACCTACATATGGACATATTTAGTGGTGTAAAGAAAGTACTCTCCCTTGCACGTGTATTTGGAATCAATCGGACATATACCTCAGCGGTATTTCTCATCTGCGCCTGCGTCGAGAAGTTTTTGTTCCTTTTTCTTTACTTGTTTCCTTCTATTTTCGTGTGAATACTGTACACTAAAATACACTAACAATGGCTCAAGATCAATCAGCTTTACTGCTGAGGAAACAGTTAGCTGGTAAGATGGATTTAAAATCGATATCAATTCTGCGTCATATTTTCTATTTCCCCCCCTCAGCGGACATCAATCAGCTGTTAAAAATGTCAAACTTAAGTTAAAGTTTGGTTTTTGTAAATGTTAAATCGCTGAGATGTTTTGAGATACTTCAGTAAATTTAATCTTACCCATACATGACGTTGTAATTGTTAACAATGTTTTGCTAAAAAAAACAATACTGCATTAATCAATAATAATAATGATATTTCAACACATCATGAAAAATGAAGAAATAAACAGTCATAAAAATCTAATCCTTTTACAATTATATAAATTTGATATAAAAGTTCTGTTACTTTGAAATTCTCACACTTAAGGGGCATAAACAATTGTTTTACCAAACGCCCTTTAAAAATATATCTTTTTTTGCTATTGCCGACCCAGGTTTACAAGGTCAGTTTGTCAGTGGGTAGGCTTTTTTTAATATGATTTTCATGGAAAGTAAGTACATGTACGCTTGGTTGTAAGAGATTAATTGTTAAAATTTGGACATCGTCATTTGCAACGACATAACTGACATGTATGTATAAGCCCTTAAAAACAAAGACATAGTCAACATGAAATGAAAATTACCGATGTGATTAAATTTTTTTACAAGATTATACAATACTAGACACCATGCTGTCACTGCTATCAAAACAATAATGACTAATGTACATGAAAGGACCACAGCTAGGAAAATTACTAACAATTGAAACCAATGGTAGGAAATAATGCAATGAAAAAAGTGTGATAAAAAATAAATTAACCCATAACTCGATACACCTTCCCCCCCCCCCCCTTTGTTGTCTCAGATGGTAAAAAATGCCTTATTTAAGCCCCCAACACTTGTTTTTGTTTGAGAAATGTTGTTTAAAACAGTGAGCTTTTTTCGGCGCCACCCCCTATCCAAAAGATACCTTAGGGGGTTGCCATAAGTGGGATGTGCCCCCTGCTGTCTGGGGGATTTGAAGGGGGCAGCAGCCCCCCTCATGGCCAAGAAAATTTTGGACTTGTGAGAGGCTAAAAATGACCCAAGGTCGATCATATGGTAATGTGTAACCAACACTGAAAAGACTTTGACTCTAGATCATTCCATTGAGAAGTTGTAGCACTTTGAAATCTATTTTGATGGAAAAAATCAATGCAAAATAGTGATTTTTCGCAATTTTGAGATGTCCCCTCTTTGCCATGGTAACAGAAAATTTACAACTGAGCATGTTGTTACAAAGGCAAAGGTCCAGTCAACATTTGTGCCAAGTTTGAAGCAGTTTTTATAGTTTTATAGCAATTTGAACTTGTAACTGGAGACTTTTCAATGATAACAGCTGTTTTTAACAAAATGTTCATGCGGTTAATGAGTTAAATACATATGATATGAAAATATAATACAACGCGAAAAAATCCCCTTCCTGAGGGTATGGGTACCTGTCCCTAAAAGGTGTCAAATGCCCTGATAGAACAACCCAGGGCTTTACTGATAGTTGATACACCTATTAAAACTTAAAACTAAAATAATTGAGACTAGTAAAATCACATATATACTCAAGATTTTCTGAGAAGTCCTCTTCTCTTTAAGTCTGTAAACTTCGCTTTTTGTTGTTATGTGACAGGTTTTAAATTAGTCTAATGAACTTATGTTGTATGATAATGTCAGGTTGTTGAGAACAAGAATGAAAATTGAGTTGTTATTTGGAAGTTTTCTTAAAAAAGGACTCAACTGTTTGAATATGTGTTTGTTTGATTGTTCTTAGTTGTATTGAAATAGTTTGACTTGACTTTATCTAATAAAAATCTTTAAAGAAGAGAAGTTGGATTACTTGATTTTAAATAGTCATCTTTTTGGTGCATTCAAATTCTTACACATATGTGCTTGAGCCAAAGCTATTTATCATATTTATCCCCTTTTTCAAAACTGGATATTATTCTACAACAACATACTAAGAATTGATATCTATTTGAATTTTTCCTCAACAAAGCAGACCATGTTACAGAACTAAATAAAAATGAAGCACAATTCAAGTCAATTAAATATTGAAGCATTTTATGCTTTATTTAGAATATATGTCAAAAAACCTTTATTACTTAAAATAGGAAAATTGCAGTAATGTAAATTTTTTCATTTACAAAAGTATTTCCGGATGAGAGGTGTGATATATCAAGATAACAAGACTAGGTGACTCAAACTGCGTTTATGTAGGGTGATGTTTTAAAGATTTTAAGTGAATCTGTAACTGATTGTTGTAATTGTTTTTTTTTCCAGACCTGAACAAAAATCCTGTTGAAGGATTTTCAGCTGGATTGAAAGATGACAATGACCTGTATATTTGGGAGGTAGTGATCATTGGACCACAGGACACACTGTTGTAAGTACCTAAAATTGTCTTTGTCTAATTTCTATAAATGTGTTTGTTAATTTTGTATATAAATTGGCTTTTATGGTTAAAGAACTTTTTTGATTGCAGTTAGCAGTAAAGGCACAAGTTAAGCATTGTGATCTTTCATCTAGTGTAGTGATGATTTTCTCCTATATTTTACAGCTGAATAAAGACTGTTTCCCCCAGCCCAAAATAGGTATACATTTAAGTAAAAATGCTGAAATGCCATGTGCTCATTCTTCACCAGAATCTTGACTTTATATAGATCTGCTAATTATCCCCCGCCGAAAAGGCGGCGGGGGATATAGAAATAGTCTCCGTCCGACCTTCCGTACAAACCAGAGCTACATTATGGGGTGTGGTCTATTGTTCTCATAACAATAGATGTCTTTGATGTCATTCATTCCGTTTCTCTTGTGGGGTTATTTCCTGCATTGTGGGGTTAAAAAGAACAAAAGAAATAACAAAAGAAAACCCCATAATGTAGCTCTGGTAAGAATGTCCATCCTTCCGTCCGACATTTTTGTCCGGAGCATATCTCAAAAAGTATTTGAGTTATCAACTGGAAACTTCATTGGTGGATAGACCTCATTGAGGAGGAGTGCAGTGTACAAGAATGATAACTCTACCCTGCATAATTTTTGAGTTATTGCCCTTTGTTATTTTTCAAAATTAATTTTTTGTCCAGAGCATAACTCAAAAAGCCTATGAGATATCAACATGAAACTTCATAGGTGCATAGATCTCACTCAGGAGGTGTGCAGTGCACAAGAATGATAACTCTACCTTTCATAATTTTTGAGTTATTGCCCTTTGTTATTTTTCATACTTAATTTTTCACCTGAGTGGAGCATAACTCGAAAAGTGTTTGAGATATCAACATGAAATGTCATAGGTGGATAGATCTTATTGAGGAGGAATGCTGTGCGCAAGAATGATAACTCTTCCTTATACAATTTTTGAGTTATTGCCCTTTGTCCTTTTTCATGCTATTTTGTCCGGAGCTTATCTCAAAAAGTATTTGAGGTATCAACTTGAAACTTCATAGGTGGATGGATCTCATTGAGGAGGAGTGCAGTGCACAAGAATGATAACTCTACCCTGCATAATTTTTGAGTTATTGCCCTTTGTTATTTTTCAAAATTAATTTTTGTCCAGAGCATTACTCAAAAAGCCTTTGAGATATCAACATGAAACTTCATAGGTGCATAGATCTCACTCAGGAGGTGTGCAGCGCACAAGAATGATAACTCTACCTTTCATAATTTTTGAGTTATTGCCCTTTGTTATTTTTCATTCCTAATTTTTCACCCAAGTGGAGCATAACTCAAAATTGTTTGAGATATCAACATGAAATGTCATGATACGTGGATAGATCTTATTGAGGAGGAATGCTGTGCGCAAGAATGATAACTCTTCCCTATACAATTTTTGAGCTATTGTCCTTTGTTCTTTTTCATACTATTTTGTCCGGAGCTTATCTCAAAAAGTATTTGAGGTATCATCTTGAAACTTCATAGGTGGAATGATCTCATTGAGGAGAAGTGCAGTGCACAAGAATGATAACTCTACCCTGCATAATTGTTTAGTTATTGCCCTTTGTTATTTTTCAAAAATAATTTTTGTCCAGAGCATAACTCAAAAGGCCTTTGAGATATCAACATGAAACTTCATAGATGCATAGATCTAACTCAGGAGGTGTGCAGTGCACAAGAATGATAACTCTACCTTTTATAATTTTTGAGTTATTGCCCTTTGTTATTTTTCATACTTAATTTTTCAAATCAATTTTTTTATCAAAAAGTACTTGAGGTATCAACTTGAAACTTCATAGGTGGATAAATTTTACTGAGGAGGGATGCAGCACACAAGAATGATAACCTACCCTGCATTATTTTTCAGTTATTGCCCTTTGTTATTTTCAGCCATCAGTATTCACATAGGTTTCAAATCTGTAATCACTATAGCCATCAGTTTTCATTATCAAAAGACCTCTTAAAATGGAATTATTCTGCTCTACTACATATACATTCTTCCAATGAGCAAACACATTCGGCGGGGAATGGCCATGTTGACATGGCTCTTGTTGATGAATATAATTGACTGAAAAATATAATTGACTGATAGACAGAAAGTTATCTCAAAATATTATAGTGACTTGTCAGTTATTTCTGCCAGGTTTAACATATTGTCATAAACTACAGTGTCAGTATCATCCTAATTTTGTTATTGGCCAATTAATTGACAAATAAATTGTTGTTCCTAGATGTCATATAACATTAAAATGCTTCATTTTGCTCTCCAGTCCAGTAGTGTCATTTGCCGAAAATTTTTTAATAAAGCATGCATATTTTATTCTATTGCTAGTTTTATATTGAACAATGAAATTATTCAAGTTAATCTTCTTCAAATAATTTCCCACTTGGCTTATTTGATGGGTAATCACTAATGAGTTTTATACTTTAATTTTCAGTGAAGGTGGTATGTTCAAAGCAGAACTGACATTCACAAAAGACTATCCCCAGAAGCCACCTAAGATGAGATTTATTACCAAGATGTTTCATCCAAATAGTAAGTTAACAGGAACTAACAATATTTATTTGTTTACTAAATTCTTATTTACATATTCTTTTTTTTTAATGTTGACTGCATATGGGGAATAAAACAATTTTAAGAAACAAAACCTTTATGTTTAATTATCAATTTGCCTATTAAGAACAGTGAGTAGAACTTCGGTAAATTGAAGTTAAATGGACTTTCATAAGAACTTAGACACATTGAATTTACAAGCAAAATTTCAAATATTAATGTTTTCAAGTGGATTACAAATTGATTAACAAAAAGAAAACAGAAGAACTTGGCCAGATTAAAGTGAATATATCCCATGTGATTATCACACAGCACTTTTTATTCACTAACTAACACTTCATGATTACTGGCATTATCCATAATGAAAGCAAGTCATAAAGTGTCAGAGAGGTAAATATTTGAATCATACCACTTATTACAATTACTGCACATAAAATGGCATACAGCGGCTGGTAGAAGCTGTGGCTGTGTGATATAACACCAAAAGGTATCATACAACTAGATCTGCAATCATTATCTCAGCTAGACAAGATTTTGAAAATATCTTATCTTAACATCAAACGTGTCAAGATAATCGGAAGGATTTCAATTATTTATGGTAAAATGTACACAAATTATTCAATATGAACTACCTAAAATCATTGACACATTGATAAATTTGATACATAAAAATGCAAAACTGCATATTAAACTTGTATGTTGGAAGGAATGGCGGCTAATTAGTTGAACATGAATACTGAAAAGATTAGTGTAACTATGTTGTTATTCAATGCAAAATTCAGAATGCAAAAAGGATGTTACAGATCTTTGCTATTGACAAGTCTTTTTAATATGTTCTTTGTTAATGGAAGAAATTAAAAGATACATAGATAATGATCAGCATGTATTTGAATTACAGTTGGCAAGGATGGAAGTGTGTGTATATCTATTCTTCACGAGCCTGGAGATGATAAATATGGTTATGAGTCTGCCTCAGAGAGGTGGCTGCCTATACACACTGTAGAAACAATCATTGTGAGTGTAATCTCAATGCTGGCTGAACCCAATGATGAATCACCAGCTAATGTTGATGCTGCAGTAAGTTAAATTCTTGCTAATAATGTCTTGTACAAACACTTGGTTGTTTTCCACATTATATGCTGGAGATATGCAGCATCAAATTTATTTTTCAATTAATTGATGACCAGTTGACAATGATTATGCCCCATTTTGTCTGCTGTGAATGAAATAAGAAAAGTTTATTTTAGCATAATTGTTGTCAAGTTTATGATTTTTGTCAGACAAGTGTTACGTTAAGTTTGTATGAAATTACAATAAGGTAAATGTTTTTTTGTATTTTCAAATGAGATTTTAACAATATAAAAAAAAAGATTTTTATTTCCTGTTATGAACAATGGCATCATCAACTGACTTTTTAAGCATCGTGCCTCCAGATTCATGATGATTTTCATGAAAATTTTTAAAATGTATTTATAAGTAAAACATTACTAAGTGAACAAAGAACATGATTTACAAATTGCAAACAGCACTTACAATCCACGTAAATTACCAGAAAAATGTCAAAATATGTAAAAAAAAATACCTTGTAGCCCCACAGTAGAAATATGGTTATCAATACAGCAAAATCATCCATTAATCGCACAAAATATGTAAATTGATATTTAATCTTAAATGTCTTTACTTTTCTTTAAATTGTAGTAATTTCTTTAGTTTGATTTTGAAATATTTTGGCTCGTCTACATGCATGCAACTTCACAAGTATTGAAGATATCATATATTATCTTAAAAGTGAAATGTAAAGAAATTCATTATAGATATATTAGCAATTTACCATATAATCTTTATATGAAACTGATGTTCATTTTTAACTTAGATAATTATGTGTTTTGAATACATGTATAATGATAAACCATGGTCTAACTTTATTTGAAATATTTCAGAAAATGTGGAGGGAGGAAAACAAAGAATTCAGACGTGTTGTTTCAAGATTAGTGAGAAAAAGTCAGGAAGATGTTTCTTAATACTTGTTAAATTAGATTTTAAATGTAAGTGTATCTTTTTAATCAGTTTTCAGCTCACCAGAGCATTAATAGCTCATGTGCGCTTTTGGGATGATGTCTGTCTTTTTGTCTGTCAGTCTTTCATTCAAAATTGGATGGTCTGTATAAAAGGAGTTTAAATTTTTTATTTAAACCAAACTTTCACTGAGCTTGTATGGCCAGTGTGTGTGGAATTCAACTTTCATCTTGGATGACTTTCAATTTGATCTTGTGATTTACATCTGCAATCAATTTCTAGCAACTTCATACTTATGTGGGCAATTAAGGTCCATCATTAGATTCATTACCTTCTTGTTTTTACTGCATGCAAATTTTTGGACTTTTTCTTAGTTTTTAGTTTAAATTTCACATTATATAGCAAATATCAGTTTATAAACATTTGGCAGCCAAAAGTTTAAAATCAAGTCAATTCTACATGAATTTTACTGTAGACAGTGATATTTTAAAAATGTTTCTTATTATTTCATTTTACTAAAATCTACAAAAAATGTAATTATTTAACAAGTTTTTAAGAAATTATGGATTTCATTTGTAAGTATATTTTTGATATTATGTAGATTTAAATATGAAAATCAAAATGTAGTTTTGTGGCTCCATCACTTTGTCATATTATATTTATACAGAGGGAAAAAAAGCTTGAATAATGCAGAAATGATCATATTAAAATTTTTAAAAACATTTGAAGTGGTGTGATTAGTGTTAATTGCTTCAAATGTATTTTATGTCAAAAAATCCCTGAACGTCATGATGAGTTTGGGTTGTAGATTGTCAATCACTCTCCACTTACAGATGTATCTATGTAGAATTGTATTCAGCAATGCAGGTTGTTATCTTGCAAGTATTGAAGCTATCTCTTTCAGCAAGTTGTAGGAAATTTGACTGTTCTACCAAGAAACTTACCTTTTAACTGGTGAAAGAATGCATTATCATGCTTCTAGTTACTATGGAAACTTCACAAGTTTTGAATTTTACATTTGACCTTTTAATATGACATAATCTCACCTAATCGAAAAAAAAGTTTTTTAAAAGAGTTACTATCCTTTTTGTTTTAATAATGTTTTAAATGAAGGTAAATCTACATTAATTAAAAAATTATTATTATTTTATTCTATTTCAGAAATTTTCCATTTGATATGGGAGTTTGAAACATGTCATCAGGGATTTAAATGCAATATCTCCAAGATTGTAAACCATGCCTTCAAAAAGTACAGCCAAGGTTTTTTTCTAGGGAGTAAATTATATATACATTTATTGCATTTCTGTATAGCAAGTGTTAAGGCATTGATGATGATATAAATGCTGTTTATTATATTATAAGTAAAATATTGTTGATCATTTTGCAGGGATTGTGTAGTAGAAAGAATTAAATTCTATTAACATAATTAAGATATTTATCTGTTGATAAAGTAATGAATTTTTATTCTCCAAATTTTTGAAATTGTCTCAACAAAGAATTGTTATCAAGGTTAAATGAGAGATTAATCTACAGTAATGGATTTATTGCGGCAATTGACTATACAGTATTATCTCTTCAGGGCATCATTTGGAGACAAATGTTGTTGCTGAGGGTAATGCTCTCGATGATTTTCCTGCTTATATAACAGACTGCGATAAAAGGCCTCTTCCCAATTAAAATTTTCTTTAAAATCTTTTGCAGTTTTCCCAAAAATTTAAACTTAAACCTGCTTTTTTACTTCCCAAATTAGCAATTTTAGTGATAATTTTTCCCAAATCAAGTGGCTTAGGCCTCTTCCCAGTTAAGAGAGAAAAATCACTGGCTCTGGAAAGGGTTAACTTATTATAGAGTCTTCCTTTAGAAAGAGTTATTGGTGTTGCTTTAAAGAGGTTGTTGCTGTACAGAGGTCAGCTTTGCAAAGGTTGCACTATATTTGGTTAATGTTTTATAAGTTGGTTTAACTGTATCATTTCATGGGCATGGAGTCATTTACTCAACTATAAAGCTGAAAAATGACATATTTTGATTTGAGCTACTTTGACCATATAACTTTTGTTCTTATGAAAAAAAAACTTGATTAATAGTTATGCCTTTTTTACGCTAAGAAAATCTTAATTTAGTTTTATATATTAAAAGTAATATACTTGTTAAAGAGTGATTGCCGTAATTACTTCATTACTGGAGAGGTAATTCCAAAGGATCGGATGACTATGTTGTTGATAAGAATCATTAAATTTGGTATTTTCATAAATTTGGTATTTTCATGTACGTGGGCCATTTTAAAAGTTTTAATCTGATTACCATTTTATACCTTGTAATACAGTCACAATAGTGTTACTTTGACATGACAAGATGTAGTCTATAATGTCTGTTTATATAATGTATGATATTTAACAAGTTAAGTATTTTAAAGCAATGCTGTTATGCCTTCCTGTATTGAAGTATAATGTAACAACAGTGTTGCAAATATTTATTTGTGATAAAACTTTTTTGATGGCCCACAAAATACATCCCTACTTCTGTGTTTTCCACATTTTTCAGGTATATTTGTTAATTATGCATATTGTGCTTTTAATAGTTGTAATTTTGTGCACCAATGAAATGTTCTTTATTTTTGATGAACTGTTGTATGTTTGAAACATATTTTTGAATTTTGATGCTTGAAATAGCTTACGCATTAAAAATGCTTCCCAAAGATTAAAAATAAAGGCTCCATATCACTTTACAAAGTTACATGTTTGCTTGATTATGTTGATACAGTTTTTTTTCTGCAAAATGTCACCACTGTACTGTAATGGTTGTATAAAAAAATTATACCAGTCTAAAATCTCTACAATCTAATTGTTTGCAATTCTTATCAGTTATGAAAATACTAACCAGTGAAGAGCTTCAAATTTTGCAGTGTGTTTAAATGCCTTTTTTCAGCAGCTAAAACATGTATATTCAGAGTGTCATTTACTTGTGTGAATAATATTTTGTGGACTTCATGCACAATGAATTATATCTTCTTGTATATTATGTATAATATTATAAAGTTTGCATTAAGCCGTTGATTAGTTTTGACATGTGATTGTTACATGTGATCTTTATTAATATTCTTTTCATTGTCATTGCTCTCCAAAGATTTTAAAGGCACAAACTATTGCCAATTTGTCAACATTTCCCTGTCTAATACCGCCTCCGTGGTCGAGGGGTTAGAGTCGATGACTTCTAATCCAGTTACCTCTCTGGGCTGGGTTCGATCCCCGGGAGATGCTTTTGTAGTTTAGCACGGAGGAAGGTAGTCTAGTACTGGTGTAACTCTCCAGGAACGATGGTTAGGAAACTACCCGCTTATATGACTGAAATACTGTTGGGAAACGTAAAATGAAACAAACAAACAATCTTTCTTAGTAACACAGACTGGTGTCTTAAGGTATTTGATATTTGTCTATACTCTTGGGGTGAATCAAGGTCACAGTGGCTAAAAATAGATTTTTACTACGTTTACTCATCAAAAAGACTGTGCTTTAAACTATGTTGGAGGTCATGTCAGGAATGCAGCCATCAGTTATACCTATATTCTTGTATCCATTGTAATCTTACATACAGTACAAGTTACTTCTTTTTGTCTCGGACTTTATTATGGCAAGAATCTCAAAAACTTGAAATAAAAATTTTGCTAAGAAGGAAGGTTAAGTATAAATGCATTGTACAAGTTATATTAAGGTTTGTTTGTCCTGTATAATGTACAAATATGTACTCATTATTATTTGAATTTACTGTAGACTACTGTTTTAAAGGCCAAAACAAATAAGCTTTGCAAATTTAATAAGTCTCAACTTAACAGTGCTTTTTTGTTGAAATGTTTAATGTACTTTTGTGTAAGTTTTGAGAAAGAAATACTCATTTATTGCTGACACAAAGAAACATTTTTCACATTCACTAAGTTTGACTAGGTTTGGACAAAAGTTAGCTTATAGATATTAATACCCAGTTGCCATTGTTGTAAAAAAGGAAAATTATATGATCTCTTTATTCAATAAATATGTATGTATGGTAAATTTCTGTTTGTTAAGCATTTATATTTGGGCTTCTTTATTTTGAGAATCAGAAAAACCAAACCCCCTTAAGTTACTTATTAGTATGATTTTACCCATGTTCAAAGAAAATTATGAAATTGTTTCCAAGACAGTTTATTGTCCATTAAATGAAAGTGAAATAGCACATTTACTGAATCTTATTTGTATTCAACTAACTTTGTAACATACAGTTTCAATTGAGAAAAAAAAATGCAGGTTTGATAAGTTCCATGAATTTCTTAAGGGTCAAAAGTTTTGCATTTATACAACTGTAACTATAAGAAACCTTTTATAAATTCTTTTGAAGCAGAAATTTAACAGTAAAATTTATACAGTTTTTATTGTAAATATTGACTGTTGTACATTATTTTGCTTCAATATTTTCAACATGTTTGTGAATTCACAGAACTTGCACATTGTTTAGATATGATATGAATGAATGATGTGTATTACACAGGTAGTTGTTTGTTTATTTTCAGTAATTTTTGGTTACAATTTGCGTGTTTTGCCTTTTTCTGGATGTTGTTTTTGTGTATACATGAATTTTTGTGGAAGTATTTGAGAGCTCTTTGCATCTTAAAAGTAAAATATTTTCAACATGTCATGTTCAGTGAAAAAAATGGAGATAAGGATTCCAAATAACAATAAGGTTTAAAAGGCCATGAGTGGTGTTTTCTAAAAGAATAAGTGTCATTGGCTTGGTCTGGTGGGTAGAACATAATTAAATTTTCTGCTCCACAGTGAACAAACAATACTGAGAAATAATAAATTTATCTGTGTAAAAAAGATGCTATACTAGAAACGTATTACCTTTGATCTATCCACACGAAACGTATTACCTTTGATCTATTCACCTGTTGCCAACTTTTAAAAATTGTTATCTGTTATTTTGCTCCTTTATGTTTGGTTTTTTGTTGTTTTTTTTTTTTTTGGGGGGGGGGGGGTGTAATGAGATGAGTTTGATAATGGTATTGCTTTACATGCAGGAGTGTTTGAAATATGTAACAAAAAACATTTAAAACAATAAAATGAACAATCAAGTTTATTCATGTATATATTCAAAACAAACAGCTTTGTTCTCAAGCAGGGTCATACTACATATAATACTACATGTGTAAATGTTATGTACAGTTAAGACTGTCTTAAAGTCTGTTGTTGGAAAACATTAACTTGAATATTTTGTGAGCAAATGTTTGTCTATATAAGAATTTGCTGATAGGTGTGATTTAGCCACATCATGCTTGTGAACTGACAAAAGTAGCAATAACTGTGAAATTATTTGTCATAAGAGTAGCAAAATGTAAACAAAGTAATATGATTACCTTTTTTGATACTAGAAAAGTATGTCGTAGTTAAAAATGCTTTTGAGAAAGCATTTCTGAGGAATAATGGGCCTTTAAACTAACGTTTGTTTTTCTGTTTTTACACTAGTTAACACATTTCTTTGTCATTTCTCGACAATTGATCAACCTAACTGGCTATTTAGGTTAACTTACCAGTATTATAACCAATTTCTCCCTAAATGACTGACTACCTGATATCTGAATCAGCCGAGAGAAATGATTGGCCATTAGACTCAATGTCTTCACATCAATTGTCCTGGAGAAATTTTGCCTCGCTTGTAAGGATTGGTTGATAATTTATAGAGATATTACATCTTACACATGTTTTTGTGTATATCCCAATTACAATTTTTGTTTACAATATAAAGTGCTGTCTGTATTTATGATGCTATATTTTATTTATTTTATACATAAAACATTGCAACTCTACAGATCTCTGTGTATGCATTGGTATAAATGTTGAGTGTTTGTCCAAAATGTTGTTATAAATGTTATTCCTCATGACTGTCACTCTATGTCTTAAGCATTAAGTTCAGTAGCACATTCTGGCCTGTTGGGGGTTGCATATTGGGAGCGCATCATTATTTTGAATAGAGCAATAAAAATGAAAGATGGTAAATTGTTAATTAGATTTTAAATGGAGAGGTACAAAGAGGTGGAGCAATTGTTCAATCTCATTAAGGTTTTAAATGGTAAATATATTAGCCTTCCATACAAACTCATTTAGGGTTTTACTCAAGAAATTCAGTTAATATACTAGTGGCTATGTAAAGACATTTACTCAAGGGCTGGGCTTTTTGCTTGCATTACAGACTCCTTATGTAATTATTTTGCTTCTGATTTTTTTTGTATAGGGTAAAACAATGCCAAAGAAACATCTTTCATTTTTAACCTGGATTTGAAAAATCTTCATTTTTTTGCCTATAGCTTTTATTGAAAGTACAAAGTTATGTTAATTCAAATACTCCCAAATTTTACAACAGTTTTTCATAGATAAAAATTAAATAAATTAGCAAAGATTTTATACAACATCTAGCCAAACTTTAATACCTTTGATAATGTAATTTTCTCATCAATCACATATACATTATGCATATAAAAAAGAGTGTTTGCTTGTTTATTTTTTATTTTGATAAGTTTTGTTGTTGTCAACGTTTTGTCAAAAAGAAAATACATGTATATACATGTATTTCTGTAACAAGGTACATGTAACTTCAAATATTTTTGCTTCTATGATAAAGTTGCAAAAAAACAGTGTTGGACTAGAATAGCTTTTATATGAAAATAAAATGATTTGAAGTGTTCTGTACATTATGTTCACCAGGCTATATATTAAGCTATATATTTTCTGCATCAGGTTAGTCATGGTTTTGGAGTAAATCTTTAGCCTCATACATACAAAAGATGTAGGATCAGGATTTTATATGAAAATTTTTCAGATAATTTCTTTAAAAAGGTCATCAAAACTTTGACTTTGTTCTCAAAATTAATGATCCATAAATAATCATAATTTTGATCCAAATATTTTTGTAATTCAAATTTTCTTGGAAATTTACAATAAGTATATTAACATGCAAATTAGAAATTCAGAATGTATCATATAAGCAAGCTGGGGTAACATTTTTTAACAGCCCCACAGTATTTTAATGATCTTTACATGGTTTTATGAATATTTATCAATATAATTTTTGGTAATGTCAACATAAATACAATTTAAACACTACGTTTACCAATTGATTTAATCAACTGTGTGTCAAGGGGACGCCAACATAAGACTGCCTGTCTAGTATGTAGTTGCTTGTTTTGTTTTATATTATGTCCCATCTTGGAATGAGGTATTCAAATTTCATACTTTTGTTGTCAGAAAATGAAAACATCTTGCATATTCAACATCTCTCATTGGTTAGAAATTAATTGAAATTAATTATAAATAGAATACATAGTAAAATGAAGTGCTATTTGAGGTAATACAGTATATGAATTTGATGTTGTTGAAGTGTCAATGTTTAATTTCATAATTCTCATGTTTTTTTATTATAGTTGTACAATATGTTATCAAGTGTGCGTGTGTGACAAACTAAATATTGCATGGAAGGGTTAGAGAAATTGTGCATTCATGTATACTGTTTGAATTTAATATGACAATAAAGTGGTATTAACTTAAAACACACTTATTTGTTCTCATGATTTCAGATTCTTTGCCAGTTTTTAACAAACAAATTAGTGATAATAGATGGAAAGAAAAACAGGAAAGTTTTATCATTGAACAGAAGATTAGGCACAAAAACGTTTTGTTTACCGAGTAGTCTGCGATGGATATTCTTGCATAAAAACTGCCCACACTGATATCGTGGTCACTATGTAGCTCAAATAATAACCCTTGTAATGGATTTTCGCTGTACTTTGTATATTTATTTGAGGCTGTGATGTCACTTCCTGGTTCCAATTAACCCAATTCTATAGAGTGCTCCCCTGTTAAACAATGATAATTAAGCTATTAAGCAGGCAAGTATTTATATATGATAAAATTGACTTTTTATCACAATACAGTTCAAACCCTTTGAACATTATTGAATGCAAACATGTGCTTCACTGGCTATAAAAGACGGACTTGTTCTCACAAAAAATTGGTCAAAACTTTTATGATTACACAAAAAAAGTGCTATTGTTAAATACTAAGAAAATTATGTCCTATTTTAGCATAGTTCTTGCAACATAAGTAGTCCCCGAAATATGAATACCATAATTTCCTAGTTGAATTACAGTTACATTTTTGTTTACTTTCTGTAAATGCAAAGATAAAATTAATGCATATTATCATAGAATAGATGTAAACATTTTACAAAGATACAAACATATATTTATTCTTCCTGGATCTCTTTTCAAAAGAGCAAATATTAAGAGATTATAATAGCATTTAGACTAGCATCATATCACCATTGTCTGAAGGTGTACACAAAACAAAAACTGGTTTTATTTTTTATGTTTTATTTCTTTAATGTAACAATAACATGATGCATACACACAGAATTGTTGCATTATGTTGTAACTGTGCAATACCTCTGGTAAACAAGACTGAAATGTCATCATAAAATTGGCCAATGTTTGTGCTAGATAAGTAAACAAACATATTTATAGTTATAAGATAACAAATGGCATTCTGTAGTCTGTAAATAAGCAAGTACCCACTTAATGTATTCAGACAGCGATTTCTTTTAATCATGATCATTTTAACTTCTCAAGAAGCAAATACATTATTGAAGTGACAATTTCATTTTTCAAATAAACCTCAAATAAAAGTTTTTCTTTAACTGTACAATAAATACTTTTTCTTTTAATAATTTACAACACCGGTAAGAAATTAACAAACAAGAGCACCACATACATGTACATCTCTCAAGGGCAATGACTCAATAACAAATTTTGACAAAAATTCTAAGTAAAAACATAACTCCAAAAATACATTTTTCAGAAATATGCCCCATGTCCAACAACTGCACCTTGTCATTATAAACAAATATTATATTCCAAGTTTTAAATAGATAACTTATGCACATGGATGACAAAGAAGACTCAGCCATCATAATAGGTAGACAATTTCTTTGAAACAGAAGATATTAACAAAAATCAGTGTCATTACTATGGTGTTTCTTTTAGTAAAAAGGAGATACATAATTATATCTGTACAATCATATTAAATGTAATGTTCTTTTTTTGTTAAGGAGCTCTAGTTGAATAATATACACTTATTTAATTTTACCCATGAAATATGGTGCTACATCAGTCAAATATATTTCATATTTCTTAAAAATAAATATGAAATATAAATATGAAAGTGGGCGGAGTCAAAACTCATATTTATTTTAAGGGACTTCTTTCGCCGTTTTGTTTGAAAAATCTGATAAATACAAAACAACTTTTTCTTGAATTTTGTATTGAAAACTATCTAGCATGATAGAAAATGGTCTAACTAAGAAAATTAATCCGAACACCAATATCTTCAATTCAGTAATTAACGCTGTACAGACATTTAAAGAGTTGTTTACATGACGTCACAATGTAGCGCCAAACAGCGCGTGCTTACGCATAAATTACTGTGCGCTGTACAATTGCAGATGGTAGAAAGCAAGGGGATTCGTTACCATTTTCTTTGATAATGAAATTTAATAAAAAGGTTATTTTTTCGTTTTTCGTGAAATATGGTATATATTTTCACTCAACATGATAAAATATATATTCTAACACAACCCGCATTTTTCCCTTTTGAACATAGAAGAACCGAAAGTGTGTGTTATTATGCTATAAAATCACTGTTTGACGTTCTATATTTAGACATGTGACGTAATCATTATACACGTGACGTAACCACTAAAAATATGACGCGGTGACAATGAGTACGGCAACAAATCAGGCGCAATTAAGCAGCAACATTTATTTGTTGATGTCGTGTTAGAATCGAAATAATATATCCAAATCGGTGATTTTATTGCTTGATAACATCACTGTTTGTCGTTCTGATGCGCATCATTATATCACTCGGGATATGCCCTCGTGATATAATTCCCCGCATCCGAACTCCAAACAGTGATGTTATTGAGCAATAAAATCACAGTTTGGGATATATTATTTCTTAATCATATTTCATGCAAACGAAAAAATATTCTCTTAATATTCAGTATTTAATAAAAAGAACAACAAATAATACATGTTACAAAATCTGATACAGAGTAACACAGAACAGAACAGAACAGAACAGATTTTATTACACATAAACTGTACAGTTTCTAGTGTTTAACAATGAATAATACATATAATATAATATTGAACGATACATATAGGATGAAAAATGAATGAAATTATTATATATAACACAATAATGGATGAACTAATATTTTCTTAAGAAACAACATGCATACATTATATAATGAAATCAAAAAAGCAACATGTAATTGCATGTTAAAGAACAAGGAAAAAACACATGTACTTGCATTATGTGATAATGTTTGAATTCAACAGATACTTAAAATGAAAAATAGGAACTATAATATAATACCTAAACAGTTCAAAAGGTGAATCATTAAAATGTGCATATAATATTATTGTAAATGATTTACCATACTAACACAAATAACACAAATTCTAATTTCTTTATCACAGACACAACATACAGAGTGATATAACAATCAAACTTGTTTTTTTTTGCTGAGAGGAGGTGTAAGCATACAATAACAGCAAAGCCTTGAAGGCAATGTACATATAATTAATTAATTATGGTACATTTTCTATTATATTAAGTTATTATGAAAAGCACCATGGGTATGTTCTAAATAGGTAAAACAGTCCAATTCAGGTGCAAATTCACTCATTATTTTATGCTTGTGGCAGTATTGCAGTTTCCTACAATCTGGCAGTTAGCCTAGTATTGTTCATGGATTATGTACCTGTACTAACAACTTTTCTGTAAGTTTATTTAGGTTATATTAGTAACTGACAATAAGTGTTAGACATAATTTACATCTTTTATCATAATTAATAAATTTTATTGACAACAAAATATGTGCACTATTTTGGATGCAAATACATTAGCATATTGTTGTAAAAACAGCATTACAGGCTACAACAATTAAATGAATCTTATTAAATGAACACTATGGCACTAAGATGGACTAGAAACCCTTGCATGCAGGGCCAGCAAAATCTGATTTTCCTCACTTGTCATTTCTTATCTTGTCCGTATGTTACAGTTAATTCTGGAAAAATTTCACTTGCCTATAAAGGCTGTGAAATAACCTGGCCAATACAATGCAATACAATACAAATAACTTTATTGCGAATAAAACATTATTACAATGTTTATAGCAAAAACAAAACATATATATACATTCATGAAAATGAGATCTGACATGGAATGAAAAAATAATAACACTATTTCCTGAAAGGTCTTAAAATACTAAGGAAGTAGCAGGTTGCACAAAATTTCTTAAATACGATATTGATACTACATCAAGATGTTAATATGATATTAATTGATACTACATCATCAAGATATTCTCTCTTTATTTGCAAAATATAGAAACTTCGAAAGGTTGTATAGCTCTATTTTCGATTTAGAATTCAATAAAGACTCAAATTTATTAATTGTCAGCCACCTACAGAAATATCCCTTTAAAAACTTTTTTCTAAGCTCTCTATATCTAGGACACACCATCAAAAAGTGAAACTCTGTTTCAACTCTCTTCATGTTACAGGACTTACATAACCGTTGCTCTCGCGGAATATTCGTATATCTTCCGGATTCTAGAAATAGCTTATGTGCAGATACCCGAAATTTTGATAAAGTTGTCATATATTTTCTATCTTGTAATCAATATTTGTCTCGCGTTCAAAAGTGTGTTTAAATAAACTATAGCTTTGTAATCGTGGAGAATTATTTATTTCTGCATACCATGACTGCTTATAATTATCCAGGATTCTACGCTTTATCATATCAAAGGTAACATTATCCAGAACTTGGTTATGCCATACGTAACCGAAACCATGTTTTTGCTGCCCCTGGCTTGAAGCTAAAAGGTTAGGGCAGGTGACATTAAAGCTAAATACAAACATCAATTAGCTTATTTCTGATAGCTAAAACAAATATTAATACATGTTTAATTATAAACAGCATTAACACAAGCTTGTAAAGTTGATATGGATGAACCTTTGTAGCCACCTCCAAAATGATTCCTGAAATATACAAAAAAATTACTACAGATCTGTTGTATTGTGTCTTTAAACAGTTGTTCTGTTATCCTCCCAGTGCTAAATTACTTTGCAGTGTTGTTGTACATGTGTGATTTGTTTTATTATCAAAAAGTTCTTGCAGTGTGTTTCTCAAAAATTTTCAATTTATTTCATACATTATGATTGCATTGGCAAAAAATTTTAAGGTGACAAAGGCTTAGAAATGATAATCATTGTAATATTGTAATTATGTGTTTTGCTAATTTTTCATTGTCAAGTTGAGCTGAATTGACTATATATTTCAAAAGGTTGACTGTTATAATGTTGATTGACCAACAGTTGCTATAGGATTTTTTTTAGACTAAAATATAAATCTGCCTATAATATAAATGACTATCCCACTCTTTTTTTACAGGCAAATATAATATATAATATCCTTGGGCCATGTGAAATATTTATCGCTCATGCAAAGTAAATTATGACATTGCAAGGAATTTGGTAGAAATAGTAACTTGACTTTCACCTGTTCACTCACTATATAACCTTGGATGGGCATATTGTCACTAAGATTTAATTCATTTATCCTTTTTAACAGGGCGCCATTGAAAATGCTATGCTAAGTTTTCAAATTTTAAAAATTTCTTTCACATGTTTAACTATTTCTATTGTCTCAATTTCAATATTAGAATACTATGGATAAAAAACAAGAGCCCGGTTTGAGCCGGGTGATGCTCCCCGAATAGGTTTTGGACACAGGAAAGTACACCTCTTGTAGTTTCAGAGTTATGTCCGTGGAAAAAGTTCAAAGTGCAATAATTCCAAAATTAGGCAAGGCTGTTACAGTTCTTTGCACTGCACTTCTAATCAATGTGATCTATCAACCTACAAAGTTTCTTGATGATATCACTTATGATTTCCGAGTTATGTCCTGGACAATTCAAAAAGTAAAAATAAACAAAGGGCAATAACTCCAGAATTAGGCAAGGTAGAGTTATGATTCTTGTGCACTGCACATCTACCCATTGAGATTTATCTACCTACAAAGTTTCATGTTGATATCTCTTACAGTTTTACAGCTATGTCCTGGACAAGATTTTTCTAAAAGGGGAGATTATTCAAAAATAAGGCTTAACAGAGTTATGGTTCTTTTGCACTGCATATCTATCCATTGAGATCTATTCACCTACAAAGTTTCATGTTGATATCTCTTATAGTTTTAGAGTTATGCCCCGGACAAGATTTTTCTACAAGGGGAGATAATTCAAAAACCGGGCAAAATAGAGTTATGGTTCTTTGACACTGCACTCCCCCTCAATGCCCTCTACCACTGTATGAAGTTTCAACAAATTATCTCCAAGGGTTTTCAAGTTATGTTCCGGACAAAGTTCAAAGTATTAAAATTAACAAAGGGCAATAACTCCAAAATTAGGACAAAAAGAGTTATTGTTCTTATGCACTGCACATCTACCCATTGAGATCTATTCACCTACAAAGTTTCATGTTGATATCTCTTATAGTTTTAGAGTTATGCCCCGGACAAGATTTTTCTATAAGGGGAGATAATTCAAAAACCGGGCAAAATAGAGTTATGGTTCTTTGACACTGCACTCCCCCTCGATGCCCTCTACCACTGTATGAAGTTTCAACAAAGTATCTCCAAGGGTTTTCAAGTTATGCTCCGGACAAGACAACGGACGGACAGACGGACGGACGGACGGACGGACAGACGGACAAGGCGCCGACTATATGCTCCCCCGAAATTTTTCGGGGAGCATAAAAAAGCGAAACAGTGCCTGGTAAGTCTGTCACAAATGTGCAATCCAGCCTGGCTCCATATTAATGGTACAGGCCACTTATTTTTACTGATTTAACAAGCAAGCATAACTAGCAGCTTAGCCTGCTGATGACTACAGAATCTAGTCAAGACCGACTGGCACATCCATGTCATCTGATCAAGGTGTGCACTGTTTGCTTCTAGACATATTTTGAATTTTCCTAAAACATTTAAACAGTCTTGTACAGATTTACAAATAAAGAAGTTGAATATATTTAGAAGAGTACAAGTTAATGAACCTTCTATGGCACATCAGTATAATGTTTTATCATAGAGGCAAACATTTTAACATTTAACCCATTACCCCATTACCCGATATACACGCCTTTTACCCCCTCTTTTTTTGTTGTCTCAAATGGTGAAAAATGCCTTATTTAGGCCCCAACACTTATTTTTGTTTGAGAAATGTTGTTTAAAAAAGTGACCACTTTTTCGGCACCCCCCCCCCCCCCCAACCAAAAGATACATCAGGGGGTTGCCAGAAGGGGGGTGGGCCCCCTTCTGTTTGGGGGATTTGAAGGGGGGCGGCAGTCCAAAGAAAATTTTGGACTTGTGAGAGGCTAAAAATGACCCCAGATCGATCATAAGGTAACGTGTAACCAACGCTGAAAAGCATTTGACTCTATCTCAATCCATTGAGAAGTTGCAGCACTTTGAAATCAATTTTGATGGGAAAAATCAACGCAAAATAGTGATTTTTGGCAATTTTGAGATGTCCCCTCGTTGCCATGGTAACAGGAAATTTAAGCCTGGGCATGTTGTTACAAAGGCAATGGTCCAGTCAACATTTGTGCCAAGTTTGATTAGTATTGAAGCAGTTTTTATAGTTTTATAGCAATTTGAACTTGTAACGGGAGACTTTTCAATGAAAACAGCCATTTTTCACCAAATGCTCATGAAGTAATGGGTTAAATGCATTTGGTGGTGTTATATTTTGATGTATAAATATCAGAAACAAGAAAACACTGACAAACAAACTAAATAAATTGTTTGCTTACCAATGATTTAAATAATGAAAAGCTTTGTAAAGTTCTTTTCTCTTCTGAAATCCTGGTGCCTTTGGTATAACATCATGGTAAGCACCATAAAACTTAGAGTTGAAACCTCCAAACAAATAACTGATTCCGAGGTCATATTCAGAGTGACCATAGAAACTGGCAGGGTCAAATATTACTGAAAAATTGTACACAAAAAGCAGTTCATAAAAAATTCATAATGCATTTTAAAAAGAAACACAATCAAATAAATGTATAGCACTTATGAATATAAATTTACAGATGCTACAGTCATGTACACGAAAATGTCTCTGAATTTTTAAAGGACAGCCTAATATACACAACAAATTGATGCAAACTTTGAAAAAAAATTACCTTTCCCTCATGATAGAAGTAATTTGCTTAAATAAGACAAACCTAAATTTGTTTATTTACTGACTCAAAAGTTATCATTAAAAGCACATGCATATAAATATGTTGTTAAGTTTTGAAACCTTGAGCTATTAATGTAATTCCTATAGTATAATAATAGAGGTCATGGGTTTGAGCCTTACTGAATCCGCTATCACATTTTCTCATGACACCAGCACTGATAGTCAAGAAAGCAAACTGATGCAGCTTCCTTCATAACATTACTTTAAATAAGATCAGTATGTATAATTTGTTAAAAAAGCTCTTACTGTATAATGTCACATGGCTAATTTAGATGTTAATGGGATCTTGATGGCAGATTGGTTGAGGTAGCCACATTTCATTTGTTCAATGCAGTGGGTTCGAATCCCTCCAGGGACTCTGAATCCTTTCATGTAAGGAAACTATCTAGCTACCTTATGAAAGGATATTGAATTTATTCAGGTACCCACATGTACCTGAAATAATTAATAAGGGGTACTTGTAAAGTTATTAAGCCTTAATATGATTTTACAGTGTTTGTGTGACATCATAGCTGTTAATCATGGAAAAATATAATTAACAAAAGACAACAGTACTGTACCACTTACCTGGGCCTTCATCATTTTCACTGGCATTACCTCCCCATAAATCACCATGTACTATTGCTGGTTTAATGTCAAGTCCTTCAAAAAAGTTCGGAAATTTTACAAGAATTTTGTTCCATAATTCCCTAGCTTTTCTGTCTCCTTCCTGAAATTATAATCAAGCACACATGTCTTATAAGGTATTTGCAACAGCTGTCATTGATTCAGAGTGCAAAGCATATCAACAATATTTCAATATTGGATGACTAATATAAATGATAAACCAATATATTGACAATTACTTATTGTTCCTTGTCTAAAATGCAATTTTAAGCCTGTTTATATAAATATGTCCATTACATAATGACCGCATAGTTTTTGACAAAGACATCTGCTTCGGTGTATTTTTTGGTTAAATTTTTATAATTTCTACATAATTAATAAATTAGTCAGAATTGTTGATTTTTTCAAATGTGTATCGATTATTGATCAACAGATGAAGTTAGGGTTAAGTTAAGTTGAAAGAAATTTAATAGCAAATAAATCCATGCAGCAGAATGGTCTTACCTCCATGATTGATAGAGATAAAGTAATCAAAAAGTTGTTTTTTAACCATAAAATTTCAAAATATATACATGACTGTACTGCCTATCATTGCAAACAGTGCAGACAATGTGCAGGCTGATCTTGGTCTGCACTGCTTGCACGGGTACATGCAAATTTCTGGTTGCCACCAATATGCTAAGGGGTAATGGAGAAAAAAAAATACAAAATAACTTTCAACTTACCTTTTTTTCGATCATTGAAATCTGTTTTTCTATTTTAGCAGCATAGAATGACTAAAATGTAAGAAATTGAAATCTATTAAAAAAATGTCAATGAACTTGCACTTACTTCTTTACTTAAATCAATAATAACCTCTATTGACAATTTTAATCTTTATATACAATTGTGTTCTTTATTCAAAGATGATCTTTTACCAAAGAAGTATTTCATCAAAAGATTTGCATCTACAATTACATGTATCGTTCAATTTTTCACACAGTTTAAGAGTATTTCATAATAATATGTAAATAATAGTTACAAATAATAATTATGTAAATAATTTATTTACTGGGATATTTGTTAAACTGGTAAGACCATTATATAAATAAAACATGGCTGTTGGGGTGATAGAGGATATTATCAACAAGAGAACTGGTATATTACCTGGAGGCACAGCCAATGGGTAATATACCAGTTCCAAAGTTCAAGGGTTGGCAATATCCTCTATTACCCCAACAGCCATGTTTTATTTATTTTATCATACTGAAAGACCTACAACTACTATATTTATAAAGTACGCAGTCAAGGAAATAAATAGAATACACATCATCATTTTTACCATTCAATTTTTCTCAAAACAATAAACTTAACAAAAACAGTTCAAGAATGATATTATACATTCCTATATAAAGTTGAAGGTTATCTCCCTTACACCCAAAAACGTATTGTAACAAAGTCTAGTTAAACTTAAAAATTTGCTGAATATGGAGTTATGCACGAGTTATGTGCCCCAGGGTGATATAATTATAAGAAATATTCCCCGCCGGGGGAATATATCCTAGGAGAGTGATATAAAATCAGAATACATAATAGGCCTTTGGGAGTTTTACATTGAGACATATACATGTATATAGGTATAATAAAATTCAATATGACAACATATGAGGTTTTACTTGTACTGCTTTGCATTTCAACAGTACCCACTATGATCACTTTTAGAGAGAAATAAGTAATTCTTTTGCAGAAATAAAGAATCTTAAATGACCTTGTCCATCGTTCAATCTGGACAAAGCCATTCATCATTTTTTAGGGACAAATTTCAAAATATGCATTGACTGAATTGTGAATAGCAAAGACCATGATCAGCCAATACATACGTGCTGACTGATATTGGTATACACTGGTAAAATTGGGTAGAATATGATGCTGCCAGTAGGCTAATGGTTTAGATGAAAATTTAACACATACATACTGGCCAATCATCCTTCCATGTGTTATCCATAGCTATGTACCCACAACATGTGTTAATATGAAATCCAAACTTTCTCACATATTCTTCAGCTGATTCGTCTCTATGTACACTACCTTCAGATTTCTTTTCCTTCTTCTCCAGTGTCGCATTGTGTAAATGTAACCTACGTTGTATAATAATGGATTAGCCATGACAAAGTTGGAGTGAAAACACTCGGATACAAATAACAAGCACAATATTTCAATAATTGTATTTCTTACAATCTAGCCTGTATTTTCATAAAAGTGGAGAATTTTTTAACAATAACAGTAACAGATTAAGTCTATTCAAAGTACAGTTATTGTCCAAATATTTTTCCTTTTTCCTTAAAAGACGGGTTTCACTGTAACAAATGCTCTTAATAAAATTTTGTAGAAACGGGGAAATAAATAGCGTGAAAGATGTTCTGATTCAGAATTTCAGAATTGAGATATTGTTGCCTGCATCAGACATCCAAAGATTTTATTCAGTAACATCATAAAGAATAGAAATAAAGTTCAACATACTTTGCCAGCTGCTGGCCGAGTAAAGCAGAATATTTTGACAGGCCTCCACCAAACTGAATATATTCCATCACTAAAGCTGCTCCACCCCCTGGCTGATCTACAACCTTAAACAAAGAAAAAAAGAGACCTACAACCTTTAGATAAAAAGATATGTTTTAAATCAATTATTGGAATTTTTTTGCACAACCAATGTCCCTACCCCATAGAATAAAGTAATAGTAAAGATGGTAAATTGCTCATTAAGAATCACTGGGGATAACTTGCTAAGAGTCAATGAAGACTTTTACTCAATAATAATCATTCAGGGATTATTACTAAAAACAAATGTAAATTTTCACTTCCTAAGAATCAATGCAAATCTATACTCACTAAGAATAACTGTTGTTTTTTTTACTAACTATAAGTCATTATGCTGTAAACTTAACAACAGCCTGTATCAGTACATGTATATTAAATTTTACATATAATATTTATTATAGTAAACAATAAATTGTATCATTGGATATGGAATTGTAATCATTGGATATGGGTGAATTCAAAATACATGACATACATTTTGATAAAAATAAAATCAATGAATGGCAAGAGGGCCATGATGGCCCTGAAATCGCTCACCTGTATGTAGGCCCTTGGGCCAAGGTCAATTTTAAACCAGGGGCTTTTATTTGAACAATCTAGGTAGACACCCATTGGAAGATGTTTCATGAAAAATATCTTAGCTCTAGCTCTTTGGGGTTTTTATAAGAAGATTTTTTAAGTTTTTACTATATACATATAGGGAGGGGCCAATTTTGATCCAAGGGCTTTTATTTGAACAAACTTGGTAGACACTCACTAGAAGATATTTCATGCTTAGTATCTAAACTCTAGCTATTTGGGTTTTTAAAAGATGATTTTTTCAGTTTTTACTATGTACAAATAAGGAAAATCAATGACCCCCGGGGCGGGGCAAATTTTGACCCAATGGCATTTATTTGAACAAACTTGGTAGGCACTTACTAGATGATGTTTCATGCCAAAATTTAAGCTCTAGCTCTTTCTGTTTTCTAA
Source organism: Ruditapes philippinarum (assembly GCF_026571515.1). Taxonomy (NCBI): domain Eukaryota; kingdom Metazoa; phylum Mollusca; class Bivalvia; order Venerida; family Veneridae; genus Ruditapes; species Ruditapes philippinarum. The sequence continues at coordinate 49,950 of NW_026856634.1, read as the reverse complement.
AAGATATTTTAAGTTTTTTTTTTCTTTTGGTTGCCATGGCAACCAGAGTTCTGCTTGGAATTAAATTCTTTTAACAATTTTGAAAGTTGACTAACAAAGGAACATTCCTGTGAAGTTTGGATGAAATTGGCTTAGTGGTTTATGAGGAGATGTCATTTAAAGTAAAAGTTTACGGACGGATTTTGCGACAGGTGAGCTAAAAAAGAAGCTTCATTTCTTCAATTCAACTAAATGAAATCATGGGTAACTTAGATGATTTATCATCTCTGGGTAAAAACAACATTTGTGAAAATTCATTATCTAGCAGTTACAGTTTTACAATGAAGATAAGAATGTTACCTTATATGGTTTTGGTACTCTGACAATGTTTGGTTTTCCAAGTGCCTCAAGACTTGCATACTCTCCCTCAAACATTGTGCGAGCCTTTACAAAAAAAATATATACAAGGTATTCATAAAACTGCATAATTTATTTTATAATTCTTAGAGCAACAGCCATATTTTTTGTTTAATTTATAGTGAAATTATATTTAACCTAAAGTGAAACATTAATAATTGCTAAAATAGTTAAGTTTTACTTCAGAGGATTTCAATATATATTAAAAAACTATTATTAATATGTCATACTGTCACAATCTATGATTTCTTATACTGACAACTATTTTTCAGACAATCCTAATATAATATAAGCCTGAAATCCTACAATAATAAACCTTTATGGGCATATAACCATGTTCTAAATATGCAACTTATTTAAATCTTCCCTTAAAAATATTTTTTCTTTAATGTATATATTATGTAGAAATTCAAACAATATATTCTAAGACAGCAACCTTTGACACTGTGCAAACATAATCTATTTAACAAATTTTAAACCATTATTACTTCGTATCATATCATATATATACATGTACTTGTTTTCAGTGTGATATAATCCAAAATCACTAAACATAACCTTACTAACACACATACATTATAATTGTCTCACCCCAGACTGAGAGTTAACTTTAATAAAGACTTTTCCATATTTATCAGTGTCATATGTGGACCCTTGACTTATACAGCCACCTCCACCCAGTCCTACACTCTTCTTCAACACTGAAAGTCCTAATTCTTCCTTTACAACAGACTCCAATGATTTACTCATCCTGCAAAATAATCATATCATATTAATTATCGTCAATTTTTATCAAACTCCATGACATTTTTTCTTAATAATTGGTCAGGTGCAAATATTGGGTATGGCACAGCAATAAACAAACAGTTAAAAAATCTTTGTTGCTTGTTAATGAGCATAAAACTCATGACAATGCTGAAAATGGCACAGACATATACTGTCATTTGGAACATATTAAGTATGTCATGCAACTCCTGGACCTATATATATCGATTTAGTTTTTTTGAAACTTACATGGTGGCAGCCTGTCCATGACTGGCAGAGTGAGCATATAGCCGAATTTACTACAAGAACTTTTGGATGTCTTTTCACAAGCATAGGATAAAAGTACAACGGTAGAGGTTGCTGTAAAAATCTTTGATGAGGCAGGCCCATTGGACATTGCTGCCATCCTTAGGTCCCTTGGCTAAATTAATGACTCTCTGGAAGACGCTGCTAAACTTTTGCCAAGTGGCAAATGCTGCTGTTAGTAAGACTCTAAAGATATCAACCAGTGACCAGACAATCAAGGAAATTGGTAAATCATTTAATCTTAAAACAGACATAATTTATAACTTCAATGCCTTTTTTAAAGATCCTGTATGTTTTGTGATTGATGATGTTACTGTGTGTATACTTTTTTTTTTTTTTTTTTTTTTAATGCGTTTATTTAAGGTCGCCGCCAGAAAGCCCATATGGGGCGACTGTACACTCAAGTCGGCCATCCTAGAGCGTGCTGCCAAGATTTTCGTTGATTTTTCCAGCTTTTATTGGGTGGAGAAAGACTCCAGGTGCCCCTTTGGCAATTATTTCAGACACGAGCGGGCACCTGGGTAGAAACAACCCACCTTCCGTAAGCCAGCTGGATGGCTTCCTCACATATAAGATTTTGACCCGAGTGAGGATCGAACTTACAGGCGGTGAGGGACCTGTGATCTCAAGTCAGGGACACCTTAACCACTCGGCCACGGAGGCCCCCTGTGTGTATACCACACTTGCAAAAATTTATATATGTATATAATTATGCAAATAAAACAATTTTCAAAAACATCGAAGAATATGTAAAATGTGTCCTGCAAATATTTTACATAAGTTTTGTAAGGCAGTTTCTTCGACCTTTTTATTTGAAGTTATTGACATTTCTTTTTATAAAAGGGTGTCTCGTGGCCGAGTGGTTAAGGTCGTTGACTTCAAACGCACTTGCCCCTCATCTCTGTGGGTTCGAATCCCGACAGGGACTTTGGATTCTTTCATGTGAGGAAGCTATCCAGCTAGCTTACGGTACGTCGGTGGTTCTACTCAGGTACCCGTTCGTGCCTGAAAATTTGCACGACAGGGCACCCTGAGGTCTTCCTCCATCAGTAAAGCTAGAACGTCGCGATATGACCTATACTGTGTCGAAGTGACGTAAAACCCAAAAACAAACAAAAACTTTTTATAAATCTGAGTGAATTATTTGGCTTTTGCCGTTATGTTATTTTATGTGATTGGTCCAGGATAAATCTTTACTATTATTATTGTTATGCCTAAATATTTTCCAGCCTCAGTGGATTTTTAGTTGTTTTGACCGTGTAAATTATAGGGGAATGTTACTGGATGTTTCTTGGCGGCTGATACTAAGGACTTCACATTTATCTGGTTAAATATGCCCCAGTTAGAATACTGTTCCACGGTTTTGGCACCATTGGCAAAAATATCTGGTTTACAAAATAGAACATCTACATCTACATCAAACTGCTTTAAAATTGTTTACGACTACTTCGCTCTCACCCTCTTGTTCAACGCCTCTTTGGCAACAAGGAACGTACCTCAGCCTGGAAGAAGGCAAATGTATCAACCTATCTTTCAAAAAAGGTGACTGTAGCAACCCCGCCAACTACAGACCCATTTCTCTCATATCAGTATGCAGGCAAACTCTTAAGAACACATTCCTACATAGCCAAATTAATGAAACGCCTTGACCATCACAACATCCTTTCAGATCAACAACATGGATTTAGAAAACAACGCTCAACTAAAAGTCAGCTTCTTTTCTCACTCTTCAAGACCTGTCATCGGCCCTGGATCAAGGGGAACAAGTAGACGCCATACTACTAGACTTCAGTAAGGCGTTCGATGTTGTGCCTCACCAACGACTCCTTTCCAAGGTGGATCACTACGGCATCAGAGGGACAGTCAGATTTTGGATTGAAAGTTTCCTGTCTGGCCGCAGCCAACAAGTTGTCGTTGAAGGCCATTCATCTGCATCCTCCCCAGTTTCATCCGGGGTACCCTGGGTACAGTACTAGGTCCTTTACTGTTCCTCCTTTACATCAACGACCTACCAAGGTGCGTGACTTCCATCAGCCGCCTTTTTGCTGACAACAGCCTGATCTACTGGAAAATCAAATCAGAAGCTAAAGCATTAGCCCTCCAAGAAAACCTAGATAGACTCCAGGAATGGGAACGCAAGTGGATGATGTCTTTCAATCCCAGCAAATGCGAAGTAATACACATCACCAAGAAAAGAAGCCCCATCATTTATGCCATCAACTCTTCAATTTGTCAAAAGTAGAAAGTACCTTGGTGTCAACATCGCAAATAATCTTTCATGGAACATACACAAAGAATCTACCATCAAGAAGGCCAACAACTCTCTATAATTCCTTAGAAGAAACATCACAAGCTGCCCACAAGACATCAAGGCCCAGGCCTACAATACCCTTGTTAGACCAATCCTGGAGTATGCAGGCACAGTCTGGGACCCACACACAGCCACCAACATCAACCAGCTGGAATTTAAGCTGTCCAAAGGCGAGTTGCCTGATTTGTAAAAGGCGATTACAAATCTACCAGCAGCACCACTGCAATGATGACAGACCTAGGCTGGCCAACTCTACAGCATCGCCGCTCCAATGCCAAGCTAGTGATGGTCTACAGGATCACGCACAACCTCATAGCCATCCCTGCTGCACAGTACTTCCACCCCTTGACACTTGGTGGCCATGGCTACGGACACAGATTCCATGTCCCATTCTGCAGAACAGATACCATGAAGTTCTCCTTTGTACCTTCAGCCATCCGCCTGTGGAACCAGCTTCCAGAGCACCTAGCCACAGCATTCAACCTTGAGGCCTTCAAGGGAGGACTAGTCATGGGGCCCTAATATGCCGGAGTTGATTTTATTTTTAATTAACATGTTCTTCTTTTAAATCTGCACTTATTCGCTGCACAACACTTTGTACATACACCCTGTACGTCAATGCCCCATAGTGGGTTATGTACAGTATTGGAAGAAGAAGAAAAAGAAGAAATTCCATGGACCAATCAGATTCCCAGTTTTTAAGACTGTTGAGATCTTTTTGGAGGGTTTGGGTGTCTTTGGTGGACCTGGTCACTCTAGGCTATGTTACTTAACTAGCAAAAGTAGTGGAAGGTCAGTTAGGATATGATTTCTAATGAGATTGACTATGACTGTGATTTGAGAAGTTGAGTTTGCAGGATTTTACAGAAAAATTTTTGATGGCTTTTTGTTTACATAATCTGATAATTTCAAGCACATTGCAGGATGTAAGGACCTTGAGTGAGATCAAATTTTGTTCCTTACAAATATTACATTAAGTATTCTTAAATATGCATGATGACAAATAACATTTATTCTATAGATTCCATGTTTTTACCTGAATATTTTCCAAACAAAATGTATTTTGTTTTGGTTAAAATTAGAATGCATCCGAAAACCTACTTGTGCCAAAGCTTTCGAGACATTTCGGCCCCAAGACGTATCGGCCCCAAATTACCCAAGACGTTTCGGCCCTTTACCAAATCGGCCCCGAATAAGTAACTGTGTTTTAAACCGGTATATTAAAATTTCATAGTTATAATAATGCATAAATGACAAATTTCATGAAGTGGAACGCCAATTTCCAAGTACCTTGAAAGATTTACGATACGTCTTATATATTTTACGTAAAAGATTAAATCTTTTACCAAAAACCAAACCAAACGATTAGATACTTGTTGCATTTAATGTTAACTTCAAATGTTTATGTATATCTCATAATAAATAGCTACTCGTAATTATTTCCTTGATATTGAAAAATCTAACACATTTAATTATCAGGTAAGGAAAGTTAGTTTGTTCATGCACGTGAAAATCGAAATATCTGGTCATGTAAATTTTACAATGAAAAAGAAACAGAAGCCATAATATCCATAATTCTTTTGTCACTGTCAACATTGTTTTTGAATTAAACTAATTAATAAATATATATATTCAAATAATATAGCAGGTACATTTATGATTTGGTTTCAGTCTTTCCAATCACTTTTATAACATTAGGCATCTATCATTATCTAATAACAAATAAATAATTAAAAATATTATCAGGAAGATATAGCAAACCGTTTTTTTTTTAATATTTTGAAAGTTTTCTCTGATATTACTTACATAAAGCTATAAACAGTTAATTAGTTACAACCTTGAAAAAAAATACGTAGGCCTATAGTTTAATTAAGATAAAAAAAAATAATGTTTTCTAAGGAATAATTGTAATTAACTTTCTTAATCAAAGAAGTTTTAAAGTGGTTTGTTTTATAAATTATGGATTAAACTGCCTTTTTTGTTTGTTACACCTTTAAAAAAAACATTAACGTATATCTAAATGGTTCAAGAGATCAAAAGATAATAAATAATTATTTAAAGAATTTAAAGGTCATAATTGTTTATTTTCAATTAAATCAATTGTTGTTAATTAATTAAATTAATTGTCTGTACTATATAGTAGGGCCGAAACGTCTCGCGGAAAAGGGCCGAAACGTCCAGGGGCCGATTTTTCTACTGGGGCCGATTTGGTTTGGGGCCGAAACGTCCTGTTTGCGTGCCAAACACCACTAAATGATTCTTAAGTGAAAATCTATAGTAGGTTGTTACCACTTAGCCAAGCATCGTTTGACTAAAAATAGTAAGAATACCTGTATATTACACATATTTGATATTATTTGTTGATTCAATATTGATCATCATCTTGTTGATTATGTAGACCAATGGCTGTTTTTACATTTGGCAATTTTAATTGTAAATATCACCAGTTTACGCGACATTCCAAATCCTATTTGAGTGCATGTTTACAGTTTTTACGTAGCCAAAACCAAATTTATCTGAATGGTTTACAATTTAACACAGCAATATCTAAAACTTGACAAATATTCATATGAATTACTATAATTTTCTGAAGTTATTACATATAGGATAAACTGAGTGATAAACAGATAAAAGTTACCCATGTGAAATTTGTCAGTTTATTCCAGATTTGAAATCCTGCGCAAATACTACTGTATACAGTGTATAATTACTTGCAATTGAAGACCTAATATAAAAGGCCAAAACGATGAAAGCGTCTCCAACAAGATGATGACAAAAATGAATGGAAAAAAGATCAACATTCTTGACAGTGATTCTAAAATGTGACGCTTTGTAACTTGGTCATCTAAAAAATAACTTCCAAATGAAATGACAAGGTATGTATTCGGCAAATCTCCTGGAAAAACTGTTTTTGAAATTTCCCTTCGGCCAAGCAAGCTCTGTTTCAAAGGACAAGTTGCCTTTATGGATCATAGTTAATTTAAAACCGTTGAGGGCAGGGACCTTTTGTTTATTAAATTTCAAAACCCCCAATGGTTTAATAATAATCACATTCACAGCCCATAATTTTTATAATAGCTAAATATAATGTAGCTACTATAAAATATGGAATGAGCCTACTATAAATACTCCTGGTTTAGACCCTCGGTCTAATCTAGGATTATCCATGTCCATACATGCAGGCTACATAATTCTTTCAAATTGTGGGATTAGAAAAACAAACACTCAGTTTGGCATACTCAGAACTGTTGAAGTTCTGTAGGTCTCAAAGCCGAAATAGTCAAGTTTGACCCATTTAACAGACTTATTTTTCCGAAGTTCTGTCAAATCGAGAAAGACATCATCCACTTAAAATTATCTTGATGTCTCATTAACAAGTCTGGTTAGTTGGACTATATTTAATATAGCTATCTTTGGGCTGCTTACACATTTTCTCCTCTGATTATTAAACAGTTCTATAATATAAACATTACTCCCTCTCTGCATTGAACCAATGAATATCGTATAGCCTGATAACATTGAATTAAATTGGATGTTACTGTGCAGGGTAAGAAAGATATGCAGCCAGACCAGGATCCTAGGTTTGTCCAACTAATTGTACTGCATGGCGAGATTTTGTGCTATTTTGTGTCTGGGCAATACTGTATTCCTAGAAAAGATTTCGCGCATTTTAAGTTAGCGGTTTTCGCGGTAGGCATGATTCCGCGAATCTTTAAAGCCGTGAATATGTCACTTATAACAAATCCGCGAACATTTCTAGCTTCAACCAAGTAAAATAAAAAGTGCTGAATATTTATTATAATCTACTTACACAAAAAAAACCATAAAAACACAGGTGCTATAGAAATGTGTAAATAATTATTTATGTATGTTATTGAAACTAGTTTGCACGCTGAAAAATAAAATATCAATTATTAGTAATTATCATGCTTATTGAAGGTTAGTCACGGCGTTGACAAACGCATTTACAGTTTGTGAACATTGAATGACTTGGATTTTATTTGCTTGGAGTAGGTGTAATCCTTTGTTAAAAGTACAATAGCGATCAAGTGCTACATTGATAAACAGCTGTTATGTTGTTATAATGAAAGCGATGTACAGTCCGATAATGTGTAAAAAATTACGTATCGACATTTTGAGGAAAAGGTCAGTTATATTCAAATGAGAAATAAAAGCTAACGGTCCCTGACTAAATCTTACTTAATCACATATGAAAAAGGTAAGGAGACATGAAAGTAGTCAATAGATGAAAATGTATCGAGTAACGTTGCGCTTTAGGCGCGACTTGTCAAAAAAATAAAATAATTAAAAGCACCCAACAGACAAGGTCATGCATCAAAAACGTAGCCTCCAAAAACTGTAATTTAGGCTGTAGCGACTTAACATTCGCGGAATTCGCGGTTACTACATATCTGCGAAAGTTTGTCTCCGCGAAAATGCGGACGTTGTGAAAAACGCGAAATATTGTATGCGCGAACATTTCTAGGAATACAGTATCTCGCCTCTAAAATCGAGATTCTGACCGAGAACAAAAATATCTCAGAATCCGGCTTTGGCATGTCATTATATTATGACTAGATCCTTGGAATACTGTTCTGAGTGAGGCTCTACTGATTGAGCTTTCCTGCTGTTTAAACATTTCCTTACCTAATAAGTGAAAAGTTTACTGTTGGCATCTTTTTCTTTAAAGTTCCCAAAGCAATATTTTTATGGAAAAAGTAAAAACCCTAAAGTAGGGAAAGTAAAACCCAAAAACAAAGCAAACATGCAACAGTAAGGGTAAAATTTTTGCAAAATATGGCCTTTTTTTAAAAAGGGAAAGAGTTGTAAAATAAAATTGGGCAATAAAAAAATTTTAGTTTTTCAGGGAAATCAAATTTTAATTAAATAATTAAACACATAGGCCCGGGATTACAAACATTTCCAGAAGAGTATTTACTTTTCAAGGTCATTTGAGAGAATGACATCCTGGCATTTTTTTGTGCTTCATCATTATATATAAAACTTCTTTGGTCTTAATAGTTTTCAGTATGCCTGAGACATTTGCCAAAATGTAATTCAGTCACTGTTTATAAATGAAGTTTCAAGTGCTAAATTTGTGCATCCTCATTCACTTTTAACTGCATTACGTCATAAAAAGTGGTTTAATCACTACTTATCTGCTTATTTCATAATTATATGACACAAGTAGTTTGGCAAATGTCTCAGGTATACTACTCATTCAGAATATCATTATCCCAGCTATGTACAAACATGATCATTGCAAAGCAAATTGTATGATTGTGCCCCCACGTTAGTGGCGGGCATTTAGATTTACCCTTGTCCGTCCGTCCTTCCGTCCGTCCGTCCGTCTGTCCGTCCGTCCTTCCGTCCGTCCTTCCGTCCGTCCGTCCGTTCACTTTTGTGTGGCACGTAACTCAAAAAGTATTTGACCTAGAGTCATGAAACTTTACAGGAATGTTGATCAGCATGTGTAGTTGTGCACCTGGGTATTTTCGTTTGGATATTTTTAGTATTTTCAGAGTTATTGCCCTTGACTTAGTAAAATTTTGCAATTTTCAACTTGTGTCGCATGTAACTCAAAAAGTATTTGACCTAGAGTCATGAAACTTTACAGGAATGTTGATCAGCATGTGTAGTTGTGCACCTGGGTATTTTCGTGTGGATATTTTTAGCATTTTTGGAGTTATTGCCCTTGACTTAGTAAAATTTTGCAATTTTCAACTTGTGTCGCACGTAACTCAAAAAGTATTTGACCTAGTGTCATGAAACTTTACAGGAATGTTGATCAGCATGTGTAGTTGTGCACCTGGGTATTTTCGTCTGGATATTTTTAGTATTTTCAGAGTTATTGCCCTTGACTTAGTAAAATTTTGCAATTTTCAACTTGTGTCGGATGTAACTCAAAAAGTATTTGACCTAGAGTCATGAAACTTTACAGGAATGTTGATCAGCATGTGTTGTTGTGCACCTGGGTATTTTCGTTTGGATATTTTTAGTATTTTCAGAGTTATTGCCCTTGACTTAGTAAAATTTTGCAATTTTCAACTTGTGTCGCATGTAACTCAAAAAGTATTTGACCTAGAGTCATGAAAACTTTACAGGAATGTTGATAAGCATGTGTAGTTGTGCACCTGGGTATTTTCGTGTGGATATATTTAGTATTTTTAGAGTTATTGCCCTTGACTTAGTAAAATTTTGCAATTTTCAACTTGTGTTGCACGTAACTCAAAAAGTATTTGACCTAGAGTCATGAAACTTTACAGGAATGTTGATCAGCATATGTAGTTGTGCACCTGGGTATTTTTGTGTGGATATTTTTAGTATTTTTGGAGTTATTGCCCTTGACTTAGTAAAATCTTGCAATTTTCAACATGTGTCGCACGTAACTCAAAAAGTATTTGACCTAGAGTCATGTAACTTTACAGGATTATTGATCAGCATGTGCAGTTGTGCACCAGGTATTTTTGTCTGGATTTATTTAGTATTTTTAGAGTTATTGCCCTTCACTTAGAAAATTTTTGCAATTTTCAACTTGTGTCGCAAGTTACTCAAAAAGGATTGGACATAGTCATTAAACCTTTTGGGCAGGTTGCTCAGCATATTGAGAGTTGCACCTGGGGTTTCGCTTGTGGATTTATCCAGTATTTGTAGAGTTATTTCCCTTGACTTAGTAAAAAGATTGACAGAACAGTGGCGCGGTGGGGGCACCCGTGTCCTATGGACACATTTCTAGTTTTTGTCTAGGTTTGTGTGAAGAGAGAAGGTTCATGTGCGCAGTATGGTATGATGGCCACGGAAGACATACATGAAGGAGAAGTCCTCTTTCAGATCCCTAGATCCTGCCTGATCTCTCCAGATACTTGTGCCATTTCTAATTGCCTTAAAAAAGGTAATATTATATTTCAGGGTGCTCAATCAATGTCCATATACAATCTTCCAACAATGACATGCATGTATATATTAGGAATACAGCCAAGCTAGTTTGTGTGACATTATTATACATTATAAAACATACATTTAAGTTTTTTGTCAAAAGTTGAAGAAATATAAATATCTTTATTTTAGTATACCACACATTGTATTGCTTAAGTTGTTAAATGTTCATTTACATATTCTTAATAATTTATCAATTGTATGTTCATATGGACATATTATTACTTTGGTTTGTTCAGATTTTCCTACTCCTTTCACAGAAGGTATTGTAAATATGAGTGTGCTACTCTGCCGAACTGTAACACTTTAAATAGTTGCATAAAGTTGTATAACTTCTGTCTCTGTTATCTACTTGAAAATCAATCAATTACAACTTTACACAATCATTTATTTTAGAAGTTGAGTGTATACAGGGTAGCAGTGGTTGGGTACCACTTCTTATTGCCTTGATGTATGAGTATAATAATCCTACCTCACATTGGCGACCATACCTAGACCTGGTACCAGATTTCAAGGAGCTTGATTTACCCATGTTCTGGCCAAGGTGATTGTTTCTTATGTTTTTGTTGGTGTTTACTCACAAATGCAAAATAAAATCAGTGACATAGCTTGGAGAATTTTCTTAAACATTTTTTTTCATAGTTAAATCAATTCTGCTCAGTCACACACTGTTCTAACAAATTGAAATGTTAATATATTAGCTGCGCCATGACATCCGCGCAGTCTGATCAGGATCCATGCTGTTCAGTTTCTGTATTTGTTATAGGGTTTGTAAGCAAACAGCATGGATCCTCATTAGCATTGTGTTTACAGTTTCACTGATCTACACTTGTAGTTCATATAGTATTATACTGAGCTCTCAATGTTAATCAGCAATATTATTTTGTTGATAGTTGATTATCTTGTTTCAGTGCAGAAAGAAAGGATCTGTTAGAAGGTACAGGGGTAGATGAGGCTGTTACCAAGGATCTAACAAATATAGAAAAGGAATTCAAAGATGTTGTTCTTCCATTTGTTAGAAAACATAAAAATAAATTCAGGTTTGGAACTTTGTATTTTCAATATTCTATTTTTGATAATAACACAGCCATGGGCTTAAACTTGTGTAAAAATATTTAATTTATAGCATAATTTTATATTGAAGGTATCCATGTATGTAATAGAAGGTCAGTGGTTCTATCCAGGTGGTTAATTGTTCTTGAAATTATCATGATGTGCGATGTCTTTTCACCAGTTAATTGCTGATTTGATTGATTCACAGCAAGACAAAATTTCTTGGCGACAAATGATCTCGGACATATAGTCTAATGTTAATTTTTTTTCACTGTTTATTCAATAAATCATTAGGGATAAGTGGTTGGTCACTCACAGAGAAATTGGTAATAATTACTGGTTAGTAAACCAGGAATGCTAGACAGGTGGACAGACCACAGAGATATGACTTAAAGTGTGAGAAACTTGACATATCACTTCTATTGTTGGAAAAGCTAAAGTTTTGAAGTTAAAAATGACACTGCTGAAAGGCGAAAGAGTTATCAAAGACAAAATGTAACATTTTATATCCATGGATGAAGATGAAGCTCTGAATTATCAAACATACGGGATTGAATAACTGGAAATTGATTGAAACATTTCTTATTTTTCCTTACAGTCAAGTTTGTGAGGATTTGGAATTTTACAAAAAGATGGTGGCATTTGTGATGGCATACAGCTTCACTGAGCATGCTCAACAGGAAGAGGATGATGATGAGGAAGAAGAGGATTCTGGGAATCCCCCACCTATGATGGTTCCTATGGCAGACATTTTGAATCACATAGCAAAAAATAACGCCCACCTTAACTTTGAGAAGGAGGCATTAAAGATGGTTGCTGTAAAAGATATCAAAAAGGTAGAGTTGTACATATTGACAGCCCTGTTAACAAACTTTGATCACTTTTTATGTAATGCTAAATCATATTTCAGGTTAACGTATTGTTTTGATGTTGGCATGTTAATTCCCTTTGGATGTTAGAAGTTATAAATCTGGTAAGGTATATAAATTTAGTGACTGTAAAGTTGGCTTTTATAAGTTTTATGCATTGATAATGAAAGGACTTCTGTTACAGATGTCAAACATGTTCTTGTTCTTGAAAAATCATATAAACTGAAACCAGAATATTGTAAAATTTAGATAAATATGCTAATATATTTCATGCTAGATTTGTCACAACTGTATATAATAAGAGTTAGTACAACTATGCTATCTTATAATGACATTTTGCTTTATTACTAAATAATTTCAGGGGGAGGAAGTATATAATACATATGGAGAACTGGCAAACTTACACCTTCTACACATGTATGGTTTTGCTGAGGAGTATCCAAACAACCACTGGGATAGTGTAAGATTGTTTTATAAAATATTTTGTGAAAGAAGACAAATGGTCCAGTTCAACACTTTTATACTTTAATAAACTTGAAGAAAGTATCATTCTAATACAGCAGTAAGCTCTAAAACTAAGTAGAATGACGTTTTTTACCAGTATAAAACAGCCAGGCAGGTCTGCATATCCTCATGGTTTGACCAGGTTCTATACTGTTGGCTATATTTATCTCTATATCCCTAAAAATGATAATGGACAGTTTCAAAACTGGAAGATGGACAAGTACATTCAATAAATACAGCAGGTATAGGGTAAATGAAGTTTGTTTAGATATTTATGATCAAATAATGTCTCTAAGTTATGAAAAAAGAAATTGTAGGAAATACTCTTAATTTATTGAAATTTGATTTTTGTTGAAGTATATAATTCCAAATCCTTTGAATATGTGTTAAAGAGTTATAATTAATTGACAGGATTTGTTGTATTTACCTGAAGATCATTTTAAGGTCTGATTGAGGTAATAAAAAGAAAAATGTTTATAAACTAAAATAAATGTTGACTATTGCCATGATATAAATGATCCTTTGATTGATTTTTACATTTTTTCTTTGTTGCAAATTCATCTTCTCTCAACAAAAATTAAAAATCATCCTTATTGTTCTTGACTGAATTAAGCCCAGACTATAGTTGTTATAAGTATGCTACACGAGAGTCCATTTCATCAACTAAGTGCAATAACTGATGAACTCCTATTAAATTTAGAAGAATTTATTCTGTTACTGCACTAAGATGATGATTTGTACTTCCAGTGGTTTAAGAACCTGTCTATTGTTGACAATATTTCATGTTTCTTTGTCAGTGATTTATGCAAGTGTTTTAGACATTATTCATAATGTATGTTTGATTATGTATTATTTTTAGGTAACAGTGTTAGTGACAGATATAATAGAGGCTTCAAAACAGTTAAAATTTAATACAGCAGACCTCTTGAAGAAGAAAACTGATCTGATCAATGTAAGCTTAAGTTGTTTATTTCAAAACCATTAAAATATAAAAAAAAATGGCCTAATCTCCAACTGTATAACAAATATGATAAAAAATTTGTCTTAAAAAAATTAAAAGGGCAAATTGAAAAAAAGTTTTGTTTACCAAATTCGTTCATGCCATTTTTGCCGACTGCTCATAGAATGGATTGTACTGAAAAAAAGAATGGAAAGGTTATCTTGCAAAAATTACATTGATGACCCCTGTGAAATTAATACAATAAAAAATGTCTGCATATTTATTTGTTAAGAAAGTTTGAGGAATATGACATTGGTAGACCTGGATCCCTCTGATTCTAGGTTGGGAGGCTGATAAACACCTATGACCATTGTCTTTATTGTTTGTTGAAATTGTTATCATTAAATATAAAAATGTAATTCACATCTACTAATTTTTATTAAAGGGACATAATCTATCTGTGTGGATCACTTTAAAATGATTAATACAAGTACATTTTGCATGTTGCATTGGTAGGATATGTTTGGAAATGATGCAAATGTTGTAGTAGGTGTGGATGGTGTTTTAGAAGAGCAGGAAATGAAGACTTTATTAAAGGTATTTATATTTTTCTTTGTCTCTGAGCTCAGAATATGTAAGGGCGGAAAAAATACTGGAAATGGAAATTAACCTCTATCTTGTATAGCTGACTGGGTTGCACTTACAGCTGACATATCTAATGTTAGTGGTTCTACTCATATGCCCACTTGTGTCTAAAATAATAATACAAGCTGGAAAGTTGTCCTAGTATGACTTTTACATTTTTTTGTGCAATATAAAACTTGAGAAGAAAAAGTGCCTTTCCTACTTTATAGTATTCCCCATCAAAGAGAGTTTTTATTATAGAAATTGCTTGCTGTATTCATGCAGACAATTATTGTTTGTTGTTTAAGGGATGATTTATTTATATCTCTGTAAACAGTCTTGTGAAAAAAACATCTTGTATATACCTGACAGAGGTGATTACAGATTGCTAGTGCTTTAATATGCTGGTGCACATACCAAGTCTTTCAGAATTAAGTTTAGTTAAACTTCACGTAAAGATTATTCATTCAGCTCTGTGTTTTGAATTTTTCTTAGATTTGTTGTGAAGAATCAGAAGATGCTTTAGAAGAATTGACAGATGATGGCTGGGAAAGTGATGATGAGGATATTTCACTAGAGTTTAGTCAGTAGATTTTTATACAAATCTATGTGTCTATATAATGTAAAAATGATTTAGGACTTGAGTCAAACCTGTATTAAATACCAACCATAAATAAAGAGCACACTGTAAATAAAGACATATGTTTGACAAAGACAAACCTTCATTGATTGTAACAAAGAACAGATTAATCTTCAAATAAAAAACACTTGTCTATAAAGGTCATGTTCAGTCTGCCCTATTGATTGCCTCTGTTCCCAGGTGTGACTGTATGACACAAGTCATCAAATTGGTTAGAATAATATTGAAGTGGCTGATTTAAGTGTAGCTTAGATTGATTTTTTTTTGCTTGTGAACTGGGTTAAAAAAAATCTATGATTATATAAAACATTTAGCACATTTTAGACCATCCTGTGATACCTAATCAATACTGAAAATATTGTCAGTATATTTGTAGCCATTTTATTATAGCTGAAGTACTTGATATCAAAAAGAATTTCTTCATTTGATTATTTGCTATATATGTACGAGCCGTGGCTAGAATCATTGCCTTTCACAGTGAAATATATTGTTTGTAATGGGTTTTAAGAAAGCAGCATGTAACCTACAACACGTGGATTAACCATAATCTCCAAACTATTTATTTCAGAATGTTTCAACAGCCTTCCAGATAATTGGAAAAGTGTTCTTCAAAAGTAAGACAATTGTTATAAATTTTCATTGAGATTTTACAGTTTTAGTAAAAAAGAAATACTAATACAGAGTGGCCATTTGATTAATTTCAGTTATTTTTATTGACTTAATTAGGAATACGGATAGTATGTTTGATGTTTGACATGTTCATTAAATTGAATTTGTACAGTAGATCCTTTTGTTGTTAACTTTACTTATTTTCTTTTTTAATAAGTGTTAAAGATGTACTGTATGATGTCAGCTAATACTTTTTTGGGTAAAATAATTTTATTTCGGAAATATATTTAAATCTAGTAAAGTTTTACTTGAATAAGATAATGCTCAAACTATGTTTCAAACATGTCATATTTCCAGCACCCAAATAGGGGGATTTGACAAAAAATAGGGAGTTTTTATGCAAGCATAAACCAGTCTTAATCTTAAAAATATGCAAAACTCTTCAATTCCTTTATACAGGCTTCTGTATTTGTTCTCAAAATTACCTTACTGATTGGCAGTCATAAGTAAGGATTTTCAAGAGTACAGTACCTGACTGTATATTACATCAGATTTTAGATACTGTAGCCTGAGAAAATATTACATGATCACTGCCATATGAACATATCTGTGGATGGTAGTAAATTCTAAATTACACACTATTTTATATCTAAATTTTAAATTCTGCTTAAGCCTGTGCTTGGGGGATTGACCGTAACTTAGCTCAAACCGAGCATTTTAAATTTTCCTGTGTTGGGTGACCATCAGGATTTCGTCTTTAGATTAATAGAATTGTTAGGTTACACTAAAAACAGTGTTACAATTATCAGCTATCCCTAAATTTTCAGGTGCTCAGAACTAAGTCTACAGAAATACAGTACAACACTGACAGAGGATGAAGAAAAGTTAAAGTCACCTTTACTATCAACAAGACAAAAATATTCATTATATACTGCTTATGGACAGAAACAAATCTTACAAAAATTGATAGATTCTTGTGGATGATTGTCCACATAAAATAAAAAGAAAAAAATTGAATAAAAAAGTTTAGTTTTCATATGGTTTTAACAATATTTTTTTCCAAGCATCCTCTTGCTTCTCAACCCAGGGATCATGGGTTTGATCCCTAATCAGGTCACGACCATGTTTCTTCATTAGATACCAGTACTGTTCGGTTCCAGGAAGCAGACTCGAAAGTGATTAATATAAGTTGCAGTTTGACATTACCTCTGTCCTTATAGCCCCTTCTTTTATCGAGCTGAATATTTCAATACTTTTATTTTAGGTAATTTGCATTGACATCTTCACACATGATAGAGATTTTGATCGATAAGGTCATGACGTCAAGGTTACTGAGATTTGAGCCGCGTCACGACGAAACCAGCATAGTGCATTTGCGACCAGCATGGATCAAGACCAGTCTGCGCATCCGTGCAGTCTGATCAGGATCCATTCTGTTCGCTTTCAAACTCTATTACAAGTAGAGAAACTGATAGCGAACAGCATGGATCCTGATCAGACTGCGCGGACGCGCAGGCTGGTCTGGATCCATGCTGGTCGCAAACCCATTATGTTGGTTTTGTCATGGCACAGCTCATTTAGAGCTGTCATTGATAGAAATGATATTGATGTATTGTTGACATTTTTCTGTTGATCAATAAACGATACACATTTTAGAAAATCAATAATTTTGACTCAATGATTGAATGGGTGGTGGGGGTATCTATGTCAAAATACAGTTAGGGAGCATCACTCATTTATATAGATGATTCCACTGTAATGCCACAAAAATACACCACAATTTTCTTCCTTCTTTATCTGACGTGACAATTATCCTGTCAAGATTAATTAAAAGGAGACATAAAAAATAACTGGAGCTTTTGATTCTGGTGACAGTTTTATTGCACAAAATTGCTAACAATTTACTTCCATAAAATATCTGGTTTCAGGTGGTAAAATACAACAAACATTAAAGAAACAAACAACAATGTTCATTTAAATTAATATCCCTTCTGAAATACTATAACATAAATATATTTTGACATTAACAAGGGAAGATACTCTGTTTTGACTAAATATGTAATACGATTTGTAAAGTTGCCCCTTTGCCACATACATACAGAGTTACAATTTTTTTGATATTTTCATAGGTAAATAAAAAGAATACTGGTAGTACAATTGTATGCTAATTTATGTTTTATTCCCTCAATAGGATGCTCTGTAAAAGTAATATCAATAAGAATACAATCTTTAAAGATTCACTTTATAAATTGTTATAATATCTTAATATTATTTAAACTACAGTAAATAATATGAAAGTCACACATGACAACTTCCAAACAAGTTTATAATTTATTAAAAGCCTACTAGTTTTGGGTATCCACTACCCTTTTTTAAGGTAAAGAATATAAGGAAATTGTCTCTGTAAAGGTAATAAAAATACAATCTTTAAAGAGTCACTGTATAAAATGTTTCCATATTAAAAAGTAAATGTTTAAAAAATTGTTAACAAAATGAAACTGTGAAAAAGAAACATTTAAAAAATATAAAAGTAAAGTATACAGTATTATACTAGAGTACAGTACAGTTAGACAACATGTTAGAGGAACATTCAAATTCTTCTTGACCAAACCTTAGCCTGATAAAATAATTCTGAAAGAAAATGTAAGGATATCCCCATAGGAAAATAAGTGTATGAGGTCTTTTTTTCTTCTGTTCTATTTACAGAAATGTAGAAATGTAGCTCCTTCTGGTTAAACAATCTTCACCCTCTCATGTGGTCCCATTTGAACTTTTGTCCCATTTGTGGTACCAGTACACCATAAATGAAGCGTTTTGCCCATTTTACAATGAAGCTTTTTGCCCATTTTACAACACAAAATGCCTAAAAACCTTTAGAAAGCATCAAACATACCATTCTGTCCAATATTGGCACATGAAAAGAGCTATAACAAACATATTTGGCTTACCAGACAACATTATCTTAGACTCAGCTATTACATTTGAACAAATAGGATATAAAGTCTAATAAAAAATAAATAAAAATTTGAAACTGATAACTTTCTGGAACTTAAATATGTTAGTTTTTTTTAAAAGCAACAGCTGAATATTATTGTGCAACATTGCTCTCACCATTTAGCAATGACATAAGCAGCCTGCAAATTTAATTTCAATGTACTAGTAAATATGTTTGAAAAATCTGAAGAGACAATTATGAGTGAAGTCGGGCGAGGCTTTACAGACACCAAACAAATGAGAGAAGCCAAAATATATTTACTTAGCAGTGCTGAATCAGACCTTTCAATGTTACCGGATTTGTTGGTAAAAATATATTGACGTGCCAAAGCTAGATTCTGAGATATGTTTGTTCTAGGTCAGAATCTTGCTTCTATGTAGAGGGGAGATATTGCCCACACACAAAATAGCACAATATCTCATTGCGTAGTACAATTAGTTAAACTTCCAGAATTGACCAAGTACTAGTATTTCAGCTTCTAGCATTGCATTAATACAAGCACTCTTCTCCATGTACATGAATCACAGATAAACAACAAAATTTTTAGATTCTATTGTCTATAGTTCTTCATAGACAGTCCTCGAATGAGGCCCCCATTCCTTGCATCTGCCCTCTTTTGGGCCTCACTACAGGATCATGACCATGAGGTGCATTATGGGGAGAATTATCTTCAAATGAGGATCCAAGGCCATGGAGGGAAGGTTTCTTTTCACCCCGTAAGAACCTCTCCAATTTATCAACACATGCCTCTTGGTAGTCATGTATCCATCTGAAATAAATAAGCAATAAATTATATTCTATAATTGTAAAGTTAATTATCCCTAATTTATCCTAATATTTAAATATTTTTAGAACACATTACTGTGCATTATCCTGCATTAAATCAACAGTAGCATTGAAACACCATTGTGACTTATGATACAGTGGTAAAGACTATAAGCAGTAGATATATAGGAAATACTCAGATATCAATTTTGAGCATTTTTGTAAAATAATGCGCAGTTCCAGTTCAAATGTGCAGGAATATAATCATGAAGGCCGATAGACCTGACTGATTTATTACAAAGAATTTGAATGATAAACCATGCATTATAATATAATACTTAGATTATAATAATGCAAGAAAAATTAATATCTATTTCCATTGTAACATACTAATAAAAAAGAATTAAAAAAGAGAATTGATAAAAATATGCTAACTACATTGAGCGTAGAAGTAATTTTCCTGACATCATTTGGTTAATTGATGTAATATTTGACGTTGTAGTGAGTGTTAGCATTTGTTTTTTATGCTGTGCATATATGGTGTATTAATGCACTTGACAACCCTATCTGTTTGATTGGAGAATATGGTGAAGCGTGATAAAATATATAATTACACTTCTGAATGTGCAAAATAAACCACATCAGATCTTTTTCTATATTTCATCATATTTCTTATACTAGTGCTGTATTATTCCTTGCTATGTCTCCATGGTGATATTATTTAACATAATTACAAACTCACTCCAAACTGCACAATATTCTTCTGTAACACACAATGATATCTATGGTATTTCCCTAAAGATAATGCAAATTACCAATTTTCTGGTGCAGATGCTCACTGTAGAGTAATAAAATTCCCAAAAATTTATGGTCTATTTCATGATTATTATTATCGTTGCTGTAATGTACAGGTTAAATACATAAAAGGAACAAAAGCAAACTTATTTCATTTCTTTCACAACTGAAATATGAATTTAATTCTGTTAGGAGAAACAAATTAGCCTCTTACATTTAGACAAATTTAATTGAATGTTTTAATCGTAACAGAAACTTCTTTTTCTTCCATTATAAGAATTAATTTTGTCTTTCTTTCCACAAAAAAAAAAACCAAAAAAAAAAAACAGTTGTGTTCATCTTATATACCATTACAGGCTTAAATTAAAGAAATAAAGTGTGTGACGTTTCCTTCATAAGGAAAACAAATCCGCTAATTATTTCCCTCATGAAATACAAAGATCATCCATAGATAAGATTTTTTTTTTTTTTCCTGAATACTGTGAATTTTTGTGGGCATGAAATTTTGTGCTTTTGTCACAAAGTACATTATCGTTGGTTCTTAAATACATGGATTGTCTATTTTTGAAGAAAAAAATGTAAAATGCAAATAATTTTATGCAAAATAATGTTACATGAGACAAAATGAAATTTTGTTGGATCATAATTTCATGGCAAATCTACAAAAACCACAGAAATTAGTGCCTCACGAATAACAATGATTTTGCAGTATTTGGTTGACACTATGGAATATCATTACTTACTTGATTCCATTAAAGAAACAAATCTGCCTGATATCTTCTGGTAAGGTATCTCCTGACGGCCATTCGAAATTGTCAGTTATCGGTATAATATTACATTTACTTTCTAACGCAGCAACAATTTCCTGAAAGTAATAAAATGTTGTTTTATTGGGTATCATAATGTCTGTAATTTATTTCTATTATTAGCTCTTTGATAGAAATTTTCTCTTAGAAATAATTGAAACATAAGAGAAAACTTGATGAATTTGTCAATAAATAATTGTTGTAAAGAAAATGGAACCATTCCCTCCAATGAGAAATAAAGTCATCTGCTGTAAACTATAATAATGAGAAAAACAGAGACATAGTTTGATGTAATATCACAGTTTCTCCAGACAATGAAGGTAGATACAACAATGATGTTTAAAGAAAACACAAATATTTATGTGAACATATATCTATGAACAAAAGATGTAATTCCTTGACAGCTATCTGCAATAACTGAAGATAATGTATTGGCAGTACAGATCTGATTTTAATATTGAAATCTCTAAAACTAATTATTCCATCCAAGTTAAACTTGTTCTCTTCCTCTTTACTCCTGTAAACCTGGTTGCCCAAGTTTTAAACTCTTAATCCAAAGCAATCTCATATTCTACAAATTAGGTCCCAAGTCACACAAATTTTAACACTGAGTTTTTCTGCTTCACTCACTCTGTAATTCAAGTATTTCTCTCCAATGTGTTAATTAAGTACTGTATGTATCTCTAAAAGCTACCCTAAAAACTTAGTCTCTTTGTGACTCACCCTGTGAACCCAGTCTTTTTTCTGATGATCATTTTTACACCTCTCTAAAGCATCTGCTGTAAGAACGAGAATAAAGTTTTTCGACTGTGCAATACTAGTCAGTAGACCCTCGTCAAATTTTCCAGCGTTCAATCGTTCAATGTCAAGAAAAACGGAGAACCCTCTTAGCTGAAGATGAACTTTCAAAAGACTGAAAAAATATTTAAATTGTGCTAAAATGAATAGGACATACATTAATGTTTATAATGTTTTATTATCGCGTGCAAGCCTTTTCTGATTAGATCAAAAATTTAAATGGAAGCAGTGGACTAGTGGTAAAGATGGCTTCCTCTTTATCTGGGTTATTATGGATTTGAACAATGTTGACAATTTTTTCTGTTAAAACAACAATACTGGTTACATGTAGTTCCAGGAAGGGAACTCTAGAGTTCCAACACTAGCTTTCACACTTTCAATGAAGTTTATCAGAAAAAAAAGGGTACTGATTTTTTGGAAAACATATTTCTGTTGGGTCATAATGAATTTAGGCTAAAACTTATTATAAACAATTTATTTCTAGTGTAATTTTGCAAGAAGCTGGAAGATTAAAGACATTTTCTCGAAAACATTCCTAGAATCAACCAGCATTAAGCAGTAAGTGTATAGTTTCTTGCTCAAGACTTTCTCCCAACATGATTTGAACACACATGGCCAGCAATCCTTAGATAAGTTGTCTGAAGCATTTAACCACTTGGCCAAACCAATCTGCTTACTTGAACTAACCAGTACTAGTGTCACAAGGTAGTCAAACTCTGATTCAGAATATAAAAAAAAACAAATTTAATCTAAGAAGAATAGATCAGGGAAAAATAACTGAAATCATTTTCATTCCAATAAATACCGTAATCAATTCAATGCTTGTTTACCTAGCTAATTGGGCCCCATTTAATCTTCTATAACTTATAAAGGCATCTATTGTTTTAACATCAGTGTAAGTGTCTGGGGCATCAGTCACGTCAACACTCGACTTTGAACACATCCGGTGCATACAATGTTCTAGAAAACAAAAACATATAACACTATAAAACAATCCTTAGTGTTAATTTTAATATCTAACAAATATACTTAATTAGACTGATAAAAAACATAGAGACTGTGTCGGAAAGTTTTTATAAATTTTAAAATAGCTAAGCACTCATAACTCATTGTCTTGCATGATTTGGATTTATTCTGTAGTGTGTATTGATTAAAATTTCTGTGACTTACAAAAAATAAGATTTAAATCTGACAATGGACAGAAAAATACACAACCTGACCTTTTAACCTCAGACTTCAGATAACTCTTCTGTAGCTCTACAAATTGAAGTACCCGAGTGCTTTCTACATGATTGTCTAATAAAACATAATTCTTAGCAATGACATAGATAGAGCTATATAAAAAATACAAGATAAAATATCTAATATTCACCTCTTATATATTGTAAAATTTTGGCTCGATGTACCCCATTAGTTACACCACAGTCTTCTCTCAGGTGCTCTTCAGACATTTGAAACAGGAAATTTTTATCTACCCCGGATAACAGAAGCTGATATGTATACTGTCCTAGTTCTGGAGACAACTGTTTCAGCCAATCGTCAAGCTTGCTCGGGTCACATGACGTGTATTCTGATGATATCTTCAGATCTCTGAGCTCTCGCATAAATCTATAGTTAATTGAGACATTAATTAAATTTATATGTCTTAATTATGAAAATTTTGCAATAATTAAAGTCCAAAGTTACCAAATGTACTTGCTATAAAAAGTTAATATGACCAAGAATTACAAACTACATGTACTTCTATAAAGGTCTCAGGGCCACATGTCTAATGAAGTCAACTTCTATAAAGATCTCAGGGTCACATGTCTAATGAAGTCAACTTCTATAAAGATCTCAGGGTCACATGTCTAATGAAGTCAACTTCTATAAAGATCTCAGGGTCACATGTCTAATGAAGTCAACTTCTATAAAGATCTCAGGGTCACATGTCTAATGAAGTCAACTTCTATAAAGATCTCAGGGTCACATGTCTAATGAAGTCAACTTCTATAAAGATCTCAGGGTCACATGTCTAATGAAGTCAACTTCTATAAAGATCTCAGGGTCACATGTCTAATGAAGTCAACTTCTATAAAGATCTCAGGGTCACATGTCTAATGAAGTCAACTTCTATAAAGATCTCAGGGTCACATGTCTAATGAAGTCAAACTGTTTGCTACTTGAAGAATCACTCAGTTTTTATTGACTGAAGCACACTCAGGGAAATTCCTAACCTAAGACAAAAGTCAAAACATATCACACATTTGACAGAGCATAGCTAGAGATAATTCCATTAACCCTTGGTTATTGTATTTGTATTCAATACATGACTAACCTTTTCCTCGCTAGTGATGGGCTCATGTTGATACTGTCTATGAGATCATCCTCTGTAATTCTCAGTAATAAATCACCGTCAACTTCACATTTCTTGAATTGTGGAATGTATTCACAATACCCTATCTACAGAAAATTAATTCAAAATATTGATAAATGGATAAATTGGCCATCAGATTTAAAAATCTTGATTAACTTTTTTGTTTATCACATTTGCACTTTTCAACTGTCCATTTGTGGCACTCTAGTAAAATCACTGACCTTGCAAGTGGTTTGAGGAAAGCAACTTTATTAATCCCCTCTACCACAATGACCCCCAAACCCTCCAACCCCCCAACCTGCACTCAAACCTCATCCCGTCAGTTTGTTTGTTTGATTGGGTTTTACGTCGCATCGACACAGTATAGACAATCTTTATAGGTGGAGAAGACCTCAGGTGCCCTTCCATACATTATATCAGGCACGAATGGGCACACCGACGTTCTGTAAACTAGATCCCATCAGTTACTTTATCATTAATTTTATCCCTTACCTAATATGATATACAGTCTGCCTTCTGATGATCCAATACTATTTATATAAGTATTTCTATATAGAAATAAAGAGGTGCTTATAATGATTTAAAACTGTTTATGCTACACTTAACCAGGTCTCAGTCCACATGCCTGTATTGTTTGACAAGTCTCTATTCTGTTTAAGGAATTAATGGACAGTTTCAAAGGCACAGCAGGAAATCTCTATTACAAAGATTTAATGGAATAAGGGTTAGAACAGTTATTAATACAAGTTTGATGTCATGTTAATGAAATAATGTCATTGGCAAATTTTTTACATTCACCAAAGTCTTGAAACTAAATCCTATGCTCACCTGTGAAACCCAGAATATAACATCTTCATTACACCAGAGTGGGATATTTTGAGACAATCTATGTGGTATCTCCTCCTCTAGTATTTTCAGGGCATCGGCAGCTAAACGAGAGGCTGTTGGATTTGGGCTTGTACTTGCAACCTTCTTCAAGGGTTCAATAGCTCCGATTTCAGTAAAAATCTAGAAGGCAAGAAGAAAATATGACAGAGTATTAAAAAACATTGATTTTGTTAAATAGAAGGTCAAAAAGAGTTGTTTTCTCTAGCTTGTTTTAAGCTGTGCTTTTTGGGGTGATTGTTTTTATTTTGCAATAGTTTTTTTCTTCCATGGACTCTGTATTATAGACAATGCAAGACAGCTGATTACACTACAGATTAAAAAGGTGTGAATGTTACATATTAAATATATTTCACATTAAGCAAAGAAAGGAAAAGTATGATGTTGCGCTAGCCTTTATTGAACAAAAGGATGAAAATTTATTTAAAGATAATTCTATATTTGTTTCAATAAGTCATCTTATTGAGTACCTTTTTTCTTCCTTGTTCAGATTTGATCCCAGCTTCCATTGCAAAATGGAATGCAGCAAGAGCCTGTGGTTCCTGTCTTTTACTTGTAAGAACAGGAACCAGTCTTTCTAACCATTCATGTGACCGTCCATGGCGATGCCAGAGGTCCATCTGCGCAAATTCCATGGGTGTATGACTTGTTATAAATGGGAGTACAAGAGCTAAAGTTCCTGAATTCAGGACAGCTGTTTCAATTTTCTTGTCTAGTTTATTTGCAACTAACACAGATATAGCTAAACAAGCATAATATCGAACTATATCATCCTCGTTAAATGCCAAGGGAAATAACCACTCAGGAACTTTAAGATGTATCATTTGGCTATGGTTTTCAGGTCCACCGTACAGAGACAGGTTAGCTAAAGCTATGGCACAATGCCTTAATGTAAGTCGATCTTGACATCTACACCAATACAATATAACCTCTAAACCTCCAAGGTCAATTAGTCTTTGACACGTGTCTTCCGATGTCTTAAACATGCTCTCCAGAATTCCTGTCGTCATTTGAGCAATTTCTCGATCATCTTTATATTTCAAACACATTTGAACAAGTGAATCTAATCCATTAGCCGCCACATATTCTCTATTATCAGTGGTTAACACTTGTTCCAGAACTTTTATAGAAGAAACAAGAAGCGATTTTGAACCTTGTAGACAATATTTTAAAACTGCATCTAAAGCTTTATCTTGGTTAATAATAGCACTAAGGCCATAGGCTAAATCTCTACCAACAGTGGGTGTTGACCACGCTTGATCAATTAAAAGATTAATATCATTAAGGACTTCAATTTGCTCATCCTCTTCTTCACATGTGACTAGTTTTGTTATTTTCTCTTTCAAAGAAGTTGAAAGCGCTTCAAAAGTTGCCAAGAAGTTGGCGCCATCTTGACCACCATCAACGTCTGCTCTATAATACCGCCCGTCCATACTGTCCATACTGGATGTACTTCCAACAGAGATTGACCTATGATCCCTATAGTTCAAGGTCATTTCATCTACACGTAACTCTTCGTTTTGATGAATAGTTTCTAAAAAGCGTCCAGAGTTTGACCTTGATGGTGCGAAAAAGACATTCTTACCCGTGTGTTCTTCAAAAGTTTCACCTTTCGAAAGATCAAAATAAACTTTAGAGCATTCAGAAATGTTATGTAGGTCACCAAAATCACCGCTATCCTGTGAAGATCCCGAGCTTTGGTGATGGGATCGTTTTCCCTGAAGAAGTGCTGCCTCTGATTTTGAACGTTCTAAAGATTTGAACCCAAAAGAGTGACCTTCACCTCTCTCTTCCTCTATCAAGAGGTCAGGGAGCTTTCCTGGAAAAGAGAAGAAAAAATATATATTTTGATTTAAAACCATCAATGCTTGAGCATACTTTTCTTACCATAAGACATATAAAAGACCATTTTAATACAGATTTGGTCGAAGAACCATAACAATCATTTACAGACTCGGGCATTTTATGTAAAGAAGTTATCACCTACTTGGGAAGAGAAATTTATACTGAAACATTATTCAATAAGTCTGATATAAATCAAGTGAAGTTCTCTCAAATAATGGAGAGAAAAGGGGCCGATATATGATTAGAGCTCAACCCCACAATCCATTTAATGGAGGCTCTTAGGGAAGACTGGGCATGCCTAACTATGTTGCCTCTTTAAATAAAGTTTTATTGTTATAATAAGTATTACACCTTGACTAGTAGGCCACTGCTGGGAGTAATACTCTGCCTGTACATAGTTTAGAGCTAGGAACATTCATTAATAATACCCTGCCTGTATATAGTTAGTTCTTATTAGAAGTAGAAATATGTATTTAATAACTTTTATTTAATTTCTACACTACTTAACTATTTACTTCTGAAGTAGCAAAGCCCATGACATAAAGCCTAAAATAAATTGTGAAATTTATGTTTTAGGCATGTATAAGACAACGAGGACACAAAACTTTTAAATGAAGTAATCAAATAAATACCACAGCTAAAATTAGCATCATTATATATGCAAAGTGTATTTTAATGCACTATTTATAATTTAAACTACGTCAATCACTGACAGACAAGTTTTTATTGGTATGTCTATGTCTTGATGGTTTTTACAACATTAAGATAATATGAGCCGCGTCATGACAAAACCAACATAGTGCGTTTGCGACCAGCATGGATCCAGACCATGGATCAGGATCCATGCTGTTCGCTGTCAGTTTCTCCACTTGTAATAGGGTTGGTAAGCGAACAGCATGGATCCTGATCAGACTGCGTGGATGCGCAGGCTGGTCTGGTCTATGCTAGTCGCAAACCCACTATGTTGGCTTTGTCGTGATGCGGTTCAATTATGTATATGTTTCTAAGGTTATTACAAGGATGAAGAATCATACAAAAAGATATGTGTTGTTAGGTTTTTTTAAATGAGCCGAGGAGTCAATACAAAAGGAGCCTTCATATTGAATTAACAAAAGGTCTTCCTTTGCATTTTCTTAAAATTTTCTTATCAGTGACAGAAATAGTTTATAATGGTGATATACTGGCAAAAGATTTTATATATTGAAGAAATTTGAGGAAATTTGTGTGCAAAATAAAATTATAGAAGCAATTGTAAAGCAAGGATGATTATATATCTATCATAGAATAAAATTGTTGTTGCTATGGTAAAGCAAGGTTGTTATAAGGCTATATATTTGTAACAGAAAATGCCTAAAAAATATCATCATTTTATAATTATTAAAGTTAAAACAAGTTAACATTCAAAATTAATGAAAGCCATGTATACTGTGGTAACCTTGACCTTTCACCATGACTGTGACCTCTAAGTGGGTCTGACATACAGAGCCCATCAAGGTGCATTGCTTTGCATGGAAGCACTTTAATATTTCAATTTGTTAATATTTGATACTTTAGGTAATTGGGTCATGATGACCATGACCCCTTGACATTTTAGTGGGTCTGCCTGATAGAGCTCATGGAAGTGCGGACATGCATAAAAGGAAAGACTTGGTGAGTCTTAACTCAGCTGTCCATATGTACCAAATTAATTAGTGCAAAAGGCAACACACTACCAAAAAATCTGGAAAGTCCCCATATGACCTTTACTGTTGAATGAGTGACTCTGTGTTACTATGTCACTCAAAACTCACAAAATTAACAGCAACATGTAAGTGGAATAATATTATAACAGAAATGGTTATTATACATAAATCACATTTCAATCAATAAATATCTTTGTACAAGTAAATATTGTTGTATTCATTTGGAATAAAATCCCTTAGAGAAAAGTCTGCATAATTCATTGCTGGTTTCAATCTGATGTTTACATTCAGACTGAAACATAACTTATCTTATGTCTGTTGTGTATATCTATATCAAAACAAATAAATGATCTCCCACAGTTGCAGCGGAGAGAATTTATGTCCTTGCAATATAATCTAAACAACATCTTACTTAAAGCTGCACTCCCCCAGATACAAAATGTATTATTTATATATGAGACCTTAGTATGTAAGAATTACATTACATTGTAATATAGAAGAAATTGATGGTGTCAGACTGGTGAGTATTAAAATTCTAACATGTCAACGGCACATGAATATCCGGTATTTTAACATGCATCCTTTGAATATTAATATAATACCTAACATTCCTAAGGGGCAACTATTTGTAACTGTTGGTGAATATGGAGGTGTTTATAGGTGTATAAAATGAACCTTAGGCCACAGTCTTAAAATATGCCATCTGAACTAAAATTCTCAACTCAAAAAGTCTTATACTTACTTATGTTTAAAATTCTTAACTCAAAAAGGCCTTACACTTACTTATGTTTAAAATTCTTAACTCAAAAGGCCTTACACTTACTTATGTTTAAAATTCTTAACTCAAAAAGCCTTACACATACTTATATTTAAAATTCTTAACTCATATGGCCTTTATTAAACTACCAACTAGAAACATTTCAAAATAAAGACTCACACTTTATGGTCCCCTAAATTTGAGTCACACTGACAATGTAAAGGTCATAACTATAGCAACATTCCAACAATCTCAGATATTTATTACTGGGCATTATTTAAGTACATGTATACACATTGACATTACAATGTATTAAGTCAATATGGAAGACTTTCCTGCCTCAGTCATGAAGACACCCCTTTAAAGTGGACCAGGCATTTAATTATTTCAGGCCTAAGATGTTATATTATTACAGGGGCAGGCACATGAATAACTCAGGTGAACCATCTGTCAGCAAGCCATTCATTAACTCTTTCTCACCTATATATCATAAATGGGAATGTCCATCTTTCAATCTGCATAAAACCATTCATCCTTTTTCTGGAAAATTTCAAAATACTCTAGTACATGTATATGACTGACTGAGCAGCAAACAGTGCAGACCATGATCAGACAGTACAGATGTGCCAGCCAGCTGACCTTGGTCTGCACTGGTTGCATGGGTATAAACATTTTGACGGTTATCTTAAATGGAAACTTAAAAGAACATAGACAATATAAAAAAATGTTTCAGGCTCAATTTAACAGCATAAGTCTGTTTATGGACGGCATGATGGTAAATGCAAGCCCTCAATCAATGGCCCCAGTGTCACTGGCTTAAGCAGATCTAAAAATCTCAATATCAAATGGTGTCTAATTTAGAATTTGAAAGGAAAGTTCATCAAGTTGATGAACATGTTAGTCAGCAAAGCTGAGGATCATTGATTTTCAATACACTAAGATATTACATGTGAGATATCTGCTGAAATCATTAATAGATTAAACAAGAGGATCTGAGTTTCCTGATACTAATTGCTGCATCATGCCATTTCCAGACCTGACAAAAAATTATTACTGATGTATATGTGAATGAAATAATAATACTCAATATTATTTTGAAATAGCAATCATAACCAACAACCTCAACCCCCTCAGCCTTGTTTAGCTACGAGTAGATTTAAACCTATTTATTTCATATCTAATGTCTCCCTGGCACCTCCCCTAGTGAATTCCAAATTCCATCCTTTAAATATTTGTCTTCTGTCATATACAGTACAAATCCATATTTAAAGACCACCCTACAATTAGACCAATCTGCTATCAAAACCACCATTAAACCACCGATATTTAAAAGAATTGAATTTTCAAATGTCACATGATATGAGATTTAAAGATGTTCATTTTTCAACATGCTTTTCCATGTAATTTGTTTAGTCTGATATTAATTTAATCTAAATTTGTTCTATTAACTTAATATGTATTTCTTAGACTCATAGGGAAGACGGGGCTTGCCTGTGTTGCGTTTTTAAATATATTCATTATTACTATTATCACATGTAGATCTATATTATTCAAGAATTTCAATATTATTCAAGAAGTTCTTTCACCCTAATTCTTAATTCCAATAACTTTAAGCTATTTCTCTTTTCTTTAAAAGTTATGCCTTATCATTACTTCCACTTTGCTGTGATTAGGTATCTCCCCTTTAAAATATATTTCGATTTTCAAATTTTAATATCAATACTACTCCACCATTCCTGTTATATACTTTGTTCAAAGAGCTTCAAAGGTTCACTGACTACCAAAAATGGCCTCATCATAAAAAACCAACAAGAGCTGTCACAGGAGACAGCAAAGCTCGACTAATAAAATACTGGACGCAGTAAGGAGGACAAAACTATGAAAGAAAAATCAATTATGTATAATTATGTATTAAGTTATAGTAAAAAAATAATATTTGTTAACATAAATTCCAAGATCAAGGGGAATAATTCTAGAAATAGTCATGCTAGAGTTATGGACCTTGTCACACAACATTTGTGTAATGATAAGAAATATATATTTGAAGTTTGAAGTTAGATACCTTAAAAAGTAAAGAAGTTATTATATTTCTTAAAGAAAATACTAAGTTCAAAGAGAGATAAATGTGTAAATATTGCTTCAAGAGTTATGAACATTGTCACATAAAATGTAATTGATGATAAGGAATAAGTATTTGAAGTTTGAGGTAGATACCTTTAAAAATAAAAAAGTTATAATAAAAAATAACATTTTTCTACTAAAAAAATCTAAGTTTATGGGGAGATAATTCTTGCAATATTGGTGCTAGAGTTATGAACCTTGTCACATAAGATGTGGATGATGATAACTTAAATATATTTGAAGTATGAAGTTGATCCCTTTAGAAATAAATAAGTAACAGTAAAAAATAATATTTTTTATGGAAAATCCTAAGTTCAAAGGGGAGATAAATCTGAAAATATTGGTGCTAGAGTTATGAACCTTGTCACATAAGATGGGGATGTTGATAACGTAAATATATATTTGAAGTATGAGGTTGATCCCTTAAGAAATAAAGAAGAAACAGTAAGAAATAGTACTTTTTGAGGAAAATTCTAAGTTCAAGGGGAGATAAATCTGAAAATATTGGTGCTAGAGTTATGAACCTTGTCACATAAGATGGGGATGATGATAAGGTACATATATTTGAAGTATGAGGTTGATCCCTTAAGAAATAAAGAAGAAACAGTAAAAAATAGTATTTTTTAAGGAAAATTCTAAGTTCAAGGGGAGATAAATCTGAAGATATTGGTGCTAGAGTTATGAACCTTGTCACATAAGATGTGGTTGATGATAAGGAACCTATATTTGAAGTTTGAAGAAATGACAAAGTTATAGTGAAAAATATTTTACTGCACCAAAACTTTAATCTAAAATCTGGACGCGGACGCCGACGCCGGGGCGAGTAGGACAGCTCTCCATATACTTCGAGCTAAAAAGCATTACATATGCAGAATGCAGATCTCTTTACCATGATGTAACAATGTTGTCTTAATTAGAGCACCTGTTAATTCAATTAAATACAAAAGTGATCTTTGCAGATACATTTTTTTTTCTCATCTTTGCAACATGTAAGAATAAGTATGATAAGGTAAGATATTCTCTATAATATAAATAGGTTTAATCTCCTCTTTAAAGATCTAAAGGAAGAGACATTTGAAAAGATAATTGTCATAAACTGTTTAATTTCCCAGGTATAAAACTTTATGGTTTCAGCTAAAATAACGATACTCCGGAAACATTTATATATGAATTTTGCATGTACATGTAATAAAATGTGAAACCCTACATATAAAAGCCTAAACAAACATACTCACCGAAATTACATAACTAGTGTCATGTTGTTTGTTTTTTTGGTTTTGTTTTCTTAAAATTGGGTTATATGTTGCACCAACACAGTTCAGGTCATAATGCAAATTTCCAGCTTTACTGCCCGTGGAGGAAGACCTCAGGTGCCCCTCTGTGTACATTATTTCAGACACAAACGGGCACATTGAGAGCTGGATAGTTCATAAAACAAATTCATATTGATTTCATTTGATTCTGAACAATTTACAATGTTTGTAGCAAGTGTCAATACAGTACAAGTTTGTTTGTGCCAAATAAGTTATATAAGTCAAGCAAGCTGCATGCACGAGCCATCTGTTTATAGTCTGACCTGCACCCTCTGCTGACTGCTCAACTAAAGTGCTTGATAAAAGAATCCCTACAGTCCACAATGGACTGTTCCAGATTCAGAACAGGACATTTTAGTCCATTATTAAAATACAGCAGGATCATCACATCATTAAAATATTGAAACTTAAAATTTTTATGAAGTTTAATTGTAACCCTACATCAAACTTGCAATATTTTGTTTTTAGATCAAAATTTGTGCCAATCATTACTCTTAATTATTTTTCATCGAAAAACAATAAATTTGAAATTTTCTAAAAAAAAAAAAAAAAAAAGAAATATTGATATAATTTTTCCCTTTTCCTTACCTCACAGCAATGAAAAAAATACATACACTTTAGTACATGTACATTAGATTCATCAGATTTATATACATACTTTTAAATCAAAGTAAAATCCATGTTTTAAAGTTACCTTTTTACACTGCGGCAAGCTCCAGAATAAAATAGCCAGTAAATTAAAGGTGCGCAATCCTATGAGTATGAGGTCTTGACATTTATTATTGGCACATCAGCACTCCGAACATGAAATAACTACTCATTTAATCAATAGAATAGAAAACGTAGACATGCAATTTCGATCAGGTTCTTCCATGAAGTGAAATCTTTTCCTGTCGTTAAGTACAGAAAATCTACCATGCATGTCCTCACTACATGGATTTTGATGGAGGTTTTCTTTGCAGTACAAATTAAATGCACGCAATATGTCATATATATATACTGAGATGACAGTTTCATACGTGCACTTACCTTTACAATTTTATTTATGATCAAGGAAGAATACTCAATGTCATAGCTTAATAAAATTGAAAAAAAATCTTCGAAAAAGTCGAGCAAAAAATGGTAAAACCTCATTTCAAATGAAATTTTCATACTTAATATCTAGCTGAATATTATTCTCACTTGAGGTAAAAAAAAATACATAAAAAGTTTCTCCTTTTTTTTATAATAAGATTCAATTTCCTATTTAAACAAACAAATTTGTCTATAAAGATCAGTTAAAGGATTTATTACAAATGAATTGCATGTATACATGGATTTGTTCTTTAAGTCACATACATGACTGTATCTACACATATACATCCTGAAAAAGAACCAGATAGGTTCGAAACCGGTAGATCTTTTATTAAAATTTTGTTAACATTTATCCGGTGTTGACGCGTGGTTTCTTTGAATTTTTCCTTTTCATCCAGTATGTATATACACAGTATGGGAAATATGAGTAGCTATTGAGTTAGAATAATAAATTTCAAGTTTTGAAATAACATGCCCGTTTGATGTATATTTAATATACTTTTATTTAGTTAATGCAGTCACTATAAAGCAATTAAGGCCTAGCTGGTCATATTATATAAGCCTATAGGTTTAGAAATACTGCCACACTCATATTCATGCAGTCTGGAAATGAATAAACATAAACTTTTTTCTCTTATATATCTTGAAATCATCAAAATTAAATGGAAATGTAAAGAAAGAGTTAATGATATAACTGATATTAAATTTCTTTCCAACAAAACCTCTATTTTCCAGCAATTTGACTCCATCAGTGAATAACTCTCAATTTTCAACATTTCACAAATGATTCAGCTTACTCATGGCAAGTTATATGGTGTGGAAAATCTATTTTCACATCATTAGTTTGATCAAGGAATACTGGTTACCGTGGGCAACAATAGCAAAATGAATAAATGACATGAGACTATATATTGTGACAAGGTCCCATTTAATTATTTTGCACAATGAAAGTATCAGTCAAACTTGTGTTTAAAAACCACCTCTGAATAAACAATGCTATGAGATCAAAAACTACAATAGCTCATATATATAAGTAAGATAGAGACCATAAAAATTACTTCTATCATACTGTTCAAAAGGTAACTAAGATAATCTGATCATAATATACATTGAATAAAAGTAGTACATAATTATGTTATTTTAGCATATGTCTTTTAATTGCAAAGCCTACTTGTCTAATATAAATACCTCTTAAAAGCAAAAAATTGTGTCTCTGTAACAGTTCCTGTAATTATAGCAGATTTTGTCTCATACAAAAAGCCTTGTAATACAAAAGCCTTTGTCTCTATAACAGTCCCTAAAAGGCCTTGTCCATAAAAAAGTCCCTGTAATTAGGGGAAAAAGCTTCTATTTCCCCTAATGGGCACTATAAGGAACTATAAAATTGACAACATAGGTCAGTTATATACCTTAAAAGACACAAGAATGCAAAATTTAAACAAAGTTTACCGTATGGTTTACGAGTTATGGTGATTTTTCTTAAGTAAAACTTGGCTATTAGAAGGACTCTTTTTCAGAAATGAGAAACTCTAAATATTCTATTTTATAATCATTATGAAAAAATGTTTTCCTATAGAACATTTCTGAGAAACAAATAATAGCATTCAGCTAACAAATGACCCAGCAAAATTATTGTTTCTTCTCAAAATGTTTGAAATATGTATATAAATGTTACCCTACCCCACCCATTTTAAGTACTTGTTTGATCATTTTTCTTCTTGGAGGGCCTTATTCAAAATATCGCTAAAATTTACTCAAATCAGGGGCTGTTTTCAAAGTTTGCATAAATTTTCTTAAAAGTATATTGGTTCGGCTTGTCAAATATAAAATACTTTTACTGTCTAGTTTTTATTTTATTAGACTTTGAAAATATCAGGTACCGTATTTGATAAAAATTTGGCACAATTTAGCCAATAAATACCAATAATAATTTCATAATTAAAATGAATCACTTTTTTCTTCTCAAGAGTGATATGAGAGACACAAATAATGTTCAAAGAAAAAAAGAAAAGAAAAAAAAAGTTGCCACTTCTGGGGCTTGAACCCACGCCCCTCAGTTACAATGCAGTTGACAGTAGTTCTAGCCTATTTGAATACTCTTCAAAGTGGAGGTAATGCATTAGGTGGATCATACCTTAAAGGTCCTCAACACAGGCAAAATCTTTTTGTTTCTATAAAAGTCCCTGTAATAAGGCAAAAACTTTTGTCCCATAAAAGTCCCAGGAAGTGAAAAGCTTATTGTTTCTTAACGGTCCTTGAAATTTAGGCAATTATAGCTTTTGTAGCAATAAAAGTCCCTGTAACTAAGTCAAAAGCTTTTGTCTCTATATAAGCCATTGTCAGAATAATGCTTTTGCCTCTAATAAAGTCCTATAAAGCAAAAGTTTTTGTTTAAAATATAGAAGTCCTTGTAATTCAAGCAAAAACAAAGTCCCTTTAGGCAAAAGCCTTTGTAAAGCCCTTTTTAAAGCAAAAGTTTATGTCTCTGTACTTGTCTCTTAAAGGCAAAAACTTTTGTCTCTATATTATGTCCCTACAAAGCAAAATCTTTATCCCCATAAAGTTCCCATAATTAAGGCAAAGGCTGGAACGTCGCGATATGACCTATATTGTGTCGATGTGACGTAAAACCCAAAACAAACAACATAAAAAAGGCTTGTGACTTTATAACAGTCCTTTAAAGTCTCTATGAAAGTCCCTAAAAGACAACAGTTTTTAAAGCTTTTGTCTCTTAAGAAGGTCTCTAAAAGGAAAAAAATGTCTCCATTAAAGTCCCTGAGGGCAAAAGCTTTTGTCTCTATGAAAGTCAAAGTAAGGCAAGAGGCAAAAGCTTTTGTCTCTTTCAAAGTCATTGTAATTAAGGCAAAAGGTTTTGTCAAGATAAATGTCCCTGTAATTAATTCCATATTAGGTAAACACTTTTGTCTCCATAAAAGTCACTATTAGGCAAAAGCATTTACATCTAAAAGGCTAAAGGTTTGTTTTTCTAAAAGTCCCTACTGATGGCAAAAGTTTTTGTCTCATTACCAATTTCCCTGACAAAAAATTCTCTGTCATATACGAATGTATAAACTCTGATGTCATTAACATGCCCATATAAAAGTATTTGTACACTGGACTTTTTGTTTTAAGCCTCGTCCAAAAGACTTTCAATAATTTTACTTAAAAATATAAAGACTAGTGGTCTTCTTTTTCACTCTCCAGGTATGATACTTTTTCATGAGGTTCAACTGTACTCAATTTTATGCATGCATTTCCTTGACATCATATAGAATCAATGACAAAGCTATTTGCTATGTTTTAATACTGTCAATGATATCATATACATTGCATGAATGAAATACAGTTTCCTGGAAAATCTCTCCATATCCTAAAGCAATTTTATCTGATATATGGCCAAACTGTTCATACAATGGAGTTCTATATAACAAGATCTGTTTCTATAGTAAGTTTGTATTGTATCTTAAGCAATCTTACCTGATTTATGGTACAATGTAGTGTTATCACAAAACCTGTTCATAACAGCTTATTTTTAGTATGTTTGTATTTTATCTTAAAATCTTAAAAGAATTAAAATTCATCAAGGATTGTTTAAATGTTAGAAATTACATGAAGGGCATTTCAACACAGAATCAGCATGTAAATGATCTACATGGCAATGAACAAAACCTTCTTTAAGACATCATGATAATTTGATAAATTTTATATAGTTCAAGGACTCACATGTTTTTTTCAGTCAAATATTGCAGGATACAGTTAATTTGATTCAGTACTAAATGCACTAAGACTTCTCCATTATGGGTGTCATCAATTATTATCATTATTCAGGGTATAACTGAAAATTCTGTGCAGCAGCTTAAAGGACTCAAACTTGCAGACCACATGTCCAAAAGCGCTAACTTTGCTTGTAACCTGAGGCCACAAACGTTGAATTAAATGACATTTCTACATCATTTGTAGCATAAATCCTTTTATTTATTTTTTCAGTAAAACAAATTTCTGAGCTTTGATAATCAATACTTAATAAGTTTCTACAGAAATGAAACTGACAATTATGAATTTACTACTTCTTATTTCAGAGAAATAGCTAGATGGAAATAGCAAATACATCTTCAGAGCATTTTCTAGAATACAATCATTAAGGAAAAAATGTTTTTTCATTGAAAACTTAATTTGAAGATCACGTATCACAGCAATAAGCTTAAATCCTGCCAATGACCCTGAGCTTTCATGTCAGGAAGCTTTTAAGCTCCCTTAATGAAGGTTGTAAACGTTTAATATATTAGGTACAAGTAACATACCTGTGCAAAAAAAAAATTAAAATGGAGAGGCATTTAGGGTCTTTTATGATAGTTGCTATAATAACTATAATCTTGAAATTATCAATTTAAGTTATGATTGATGTGACTATGCTTATAAATTCTATATTATATAACCTATATTATTATATAACCTATAGTATTATATAACCTATATTATTATATGATCTAAATATATCTGCAATCTCATTGGTCCAAACAGTAGTCAACAGAACTTTTTATAAAATCATATTTACTGGGTGTAGTATCATATTCACTGGCTGAATTGGATTTTCCCAGTCTAAAAATAGATTCAGACTCATATTCAATGATCATACACCGTAGACTGTTAAATACGCGTGTTACTTAAAAAATAATCGTTGCTTTTTGTTCTTAATGGCATATTTCTCGATTAAAATATCAATACAATACCATTTTAATTAAAGGCTACACCGCAATGTTGAGCATAAACTTGAATTACTTTTGTATGCGCAGCGTTCGCGAAGTCGTTGCACGCCTAACACGTGCGTCTTTTTTACCGCGCTTCAACAAGGCAAAATTTGTACATGTATATAAGGTTGTACTTTTTGTGAGTTTTTTTTTTATTTCTTAGTCTATTCATATAATAAAACAATTATTGACTAGTGAGCCATTGAATATGATGTGATATTCACCGGCAGAAAGTCATATTGACCTCGGCTATCGCCTCGGTCAATATGTCATCTATCGGTGAATATCACATCATATTCAATGGC
This sequence comes from Ruditapes philippinarum, assembly GCF_026571515.1. Lineage (NCBI taxonomy): Eukaryota > Metazoa > Mollusca > Bivalvia > Venerida > Veneridae > Ruditapes > Ruditapes philippinarum. Next base: position 10,752 of record NW_026856634.1, on the reverse strand, counting down.
TCACTAGTCAATAATTGTATAGTATTATATATTATTTTATATAACCTATAGTATTATATACCTATATTATTTTATAACCAACATTATTATTACATACCTATACTATTATGTACCTATATTATTATATAACATATAGTATTATATACCTAAAGTATTATATAACCTATAGTATTATAATTATATAACCTATATTATTATATAACCTATAGTATTATATAACCTATAGTATTATATATTATTTTATATAACATATAGTATTTTATACCTATATTATTTTATAACCAACATTATTATTATATACCTATACTATTATTGCCTATATTATTATATAGCATATAGTGTTATATACCTATAGTATTATATAACCTATAGTATTATATAACCTATAGCATTATATAACCTATATTATTATATAGCCTATATTGTAAAGGTAACCTAATTTACACTTTTCAACAGTATTTTTATGCACATATAATTACAAACATCATTTATTTTTCCTTACTTGTAATTGATTCAAATGAGTCCCTTGCATGCAAATGTTAACCTTATGATAAAATCCAAGCACATGAAAAGGTTTCAAATGAAACAGTCAGACTATAATTCAACAGTCATTATTCAACTATATTGTTTAAAAAGTTTCCTCATTGACAGGATGAATGGATATTTAAGTAAACGTGATTTGTGAATAAGGAAGCTAAATTTACATAAAGATAAAATATAAAAAGCTAGCATGCACAATAAAGTATATATTTTGAACATAGCCAACTCTTATACCTTTATATACATGTATCAGGCTGTTCAAACATTTTTGTTCAAACAGTGTCTGTATCTATATATAGGAATAATGTGATAATGACAGCAGAAAAAGACTATAGAAAGTAATCATTTAAAAGCTACATTTTTTCGGTTGGGTTTTACATCACACCAACAGTATAATTAAAGGTCAAATAGGAACTTTAATGCTTTAGTCATGGAGGAAGACCTCACATGCCTATTAGGCATGAACAGGCACTTCAGTAGAACTATCAATGTTCTTTAAGCTAGCTGAATAGCAGCCTCACATGAAAGAATTCAAGGTCAATGATAGGAATTTGAACCAACAGGGATAAGGGGGACAGTGGTTTGAAGTTAACCACCAAAACCACTCGACCATGGCCGAATTGTCCCTGTAACATCATATAGTTCTCAGCCATTTTATAAATCATCTCTGAAAGAGGAAACGTACTGGCTTCCCTAGAAGTTTCCGCCCCAAATCACACTTTTTGACAAATAGAATAAAAATCTTTCTACGGATTAGTACAAAACTTTGACAGATAAAAGTTAGGTACGTTTACAGAATAACCATGTTTTCAAATGTTGCTCTTTTACTTTACTTTTTAATTGGAATACTAGTAAAGGCCTAAATGTAACACTGTTTTTCATGTTTATTCAAAATTGCATAGCAGTTTACGGACCTTTTTTATTGTAAATATAATTCAGTACCAGTAACAAATTTTATGATGACTTTATCAAAGAAAAAGAACTTCCCAACTTTTTCTAAGTTGTCTGCAAATATATTGTTCAAAAAAGTATTGATTTACCTAGAATGGGGTATCAGTTATTGCGCATGCGGCCATTCAAACTAGAATTCCCAAGGTGGTGTTTATTTTCAAATGTCGCATGTTCTCTAAGGTAACTTTAAATGAAAGACAAAACTTCAAAAAACATATAAATCAGGGTATTATTTAACTGCTGTATTGCATAGAAAACAAATGTCTCTCTGATTTAATGAAGTAACATACTTGCCCTACTGGTAAAAATAGACCGTACTCCAGGACAAAAATAATAAATGGCCGGAAAACTGCTAGTAAACCAGTATAGAAAACCTGCTTACTTTCATTTCTTTTCATGATAGTAAATAGTTAAAAATCATCCCTTTCACAAAGACACAATATTTAGCAATAAACTTACTTTTTACAATTTTCAAATACTGGTCATATTAGACACAGGTGTGAGTCTGTAATGGTTAATTTAAACGCAAAAACTTTACTTTTCAACATTCATGAATATTATTTTATCACCAAATGTGTAATTTTCATTATCAAATATGAACAATAATACATGTACAATATCACATGACCTACCTGTTAACAGCGGGTTGGCCCTCAGCCATTGTCTAAAATAAGTTTTCCCTACTACAGAATCCCAGCTTCAATCTTTCAGCGACAAAGACATCTAAAAATAGAAAAGCAGACACTAACACTATCAATTGCAACAAATGAATACACTAAATTACATTTCTACAGGACAAAAATAACTTTACTGTCACTTAAGGTTTGTAATTACCAAGTCAAATTGTATTAGATGGCTACAAATTCTCAACGATATGTTTCAGTCTTAAGGTCAGAGACTATTGTTACAAAGTACTTTTTACTTTGCTTAGAGACTAAGCTACATTACTTTCCAACAAATGAGTTTTTGTAGGAATGGATTTTAGCTATACAAATATATGGAATGGATTTGACCAGCTTTAGAAACAATTTTTCATGCGTTTTAAAACCATGTCAGTTAACATGCAGCATATAATGCTCAGACTGAAGATAATGTCCTTTTGGGATTTTTAGTCCATATCCTGCTTAAAAAGACTGGTCCGGTTTTCAATCTGGACAAGACCATTTATCATTTTTAAGGATAAGTGAAGACCATGATCTGCCAGAAAAAATGTGCCTCCTGATCTTGGTCTGCACTGTGTCTGCATATAATATAATAGAATAGAATAGAATAGAGCCACGAGATCTCAGCCACTGCAATTAAGTGTGGCATTTTTGAGAAATATTTAAAGATTACTACAAAATTGTTTTAAAAGAAAAATACTGGACATGATACCGAGGAGAGTCTATGATTACTCAGTGACAATATAATCTAATAGAAAAGTGAAAAATATTTTAAAGAATATAAATAGATATTATCAATATTATTTATGATAACAGTACATGAATACTCCATAAATACAGCAATATATCATTCTATAAAATAGTGATAATATCATTCATATCACTGAAACATTTTAATCCATATAAATATAACTATTAATCTATATAACTGTAACAATATAATCAATATACCTTTAACAAATATAATCCATTATAACTGAAACATATTATCCATATAACTCAGCAAGCGGTGAACAATAAAATTCAATATACCTGTTACAATTTAATCAATATAACTGTGATATAATATAAATCCATATAATTGTAACAAAATATCCTATAAAATAAAATATCACTGTATCAATATTATCCATATAACTGCTACATTAAACAAACCTATAAAATAGTGTGACAAAATATTTCACTTGATTTTGACAATTATTCAAACCAGATCATTGTTGAAATATAATCCACATAATAATGACAAACAAATATATATTTTTGTCATGACACAATCTTTAATATAAACTTAACATGATTTATACAGATGTATCATAACCCCATATAAAACTTAACAATATCCATATAAATATAATATAATCCCATAATAAATGTTACATAATCCATATAAATGTGTACATAATCCATATAAATGGAAACAATACAATTAAATATATTATGACAGTCTGTCCACTTAATTCTTGTAAAATAATTTCTCTATGTTAGTTTTTCTTTTCCTTTCTTTTTTTTCAAAAAGCTTCTGTTTTTGAATTATTAGTTTTGTCATCTTTTAATTTAGTAAGAAAAATATTTTATTTCACTGGTTTGTTGAGATGATTATTGAATTAAATAATGCAAAGACAACCATTGGAAGCCATACATCTTAATTTAGTCTAACATCATGTCAACTTAAAGTGTTTTCCTCAACATTGTCTCTGACAGCTGCTGATGTTGAATGTTTTCTGGTTTTATTTCCTATACATTAAGACTAGGCCAGATTAAGTTTCTTTAAATGACTCACACACAGATATCTGAGATAAAATATCAGTTATAGATGTTTTCAAACAATCACATTTTATTATGCTTTTCAAATTAAAGATTTCAAGATTAAAAATTGATAATTTATGGGAAGGCATGGTTGATTCTTCATGCGTCAGACTCCACTTAAGCCATAAACTTTCTACTCATTGTTCTGAGTACGTTTGGTTCCAGGTTATGAGCCTTAATTAACTAGTGGATCTGTAGTGATGCTGTCAAATAAGTGTGTGAAGTTCAAATCCATTCCCTTCAGTAGTTTTGGAAAAAACCAAACTCATATACAAGAACTTACCCAAAGTGTGACACCAAACACTTAAGCTGATTTTGAGTACAATTAGCTCTCCTTATTCTCCCAACAGTCCAGCTAAATTACACACAAAAATTTGGCTAAAAGAAAAACTTGAAACATTACTATACTGATATATATTCCTAAATAAAACATTTGTCTAAGGGAATATAGTCATACTTATTTCAAGTAAACATACCACCCCTCACATTATAAAACCTACAAAACATTTAAAAAAGTTCATTTTATCTCAAAAAAACTTGTTACAATGCAACCAAGGATTGTTACAACAATCAAAGGGTCCCCAAAGCAATAGTTTTAAAAACAACCTATTGAACAAATACCCAGGTTTCAAACTATATAAAAAAAAGTTAAAGCCAAAATATTTCAGAAATTTAATTTTTTGAAGAAACCTTTCAACATAGCCTGAAATTAAAAATTGGCAGTGGCCCTAAACTGACCAGCATTGGTTAAAATGCAAAGCTTCCATAATCAAATTCATAGGGCCCCATTTAACAATGTACAAGAAGAAGTCCTTTTTACTTCCATGACTTGATGTGACATGAAAGTTAAGTGAAAGTACATGTTGAAACATTTAAACTGAGGCTTATAATATCAGAATATCAAAGTTCAGTTATATACTATGTTTTCTCTTTTCGGTACATTTGAAAATTTGAATAATTGCATTATCCAACAGATTTTTTAAACTTAATGACATTGTATCTAAATTCATACAAACCTTTCCAAATTTTTGAATGTCATTTTATTCTCCCCTCATAGGTTAAGAACATTTTTTGAGAGAAATTGAATTCCCATGTATGGGGATAATTATAACACATTGCATATTTCTGTATTTTCTCCAAAGAACAAATCCCTCCTGAATCAGACTAATTGTAAGTGTGAAATTTCTATTACAAGATAAGATTTCTAATCAAAATTTCAAATAAAAAAGATTTTTTTCTTTAAAAATGTTTGTATTTTTAAAACTTTGTTTCTGTTATTTTAAGAAACAACTGTTATCTTTTTTGTTTTGTTTTCTTGTTCCAATCATTGTTCCACTCCAATTACACTAATCATAGCAGCTAGGACATGTACTTAAAAAAGTTCAGCAGAACAAATCCAATACACTCACTTTTCAATCTAAGCATGTTCTTAACTAAAGTCAGTAGGGTAAGTCCATTAAAAGCAAGATTTTGAACAAATTCTTCAGGGCATTTGTCCATTACACAAATATAGCAGAATTATGAAATACATTTCACAAGTCCATCAGGGAAAGTTGATGAACAAATTCCCGGGTGGGGGAAAATGAAAATTAAACCAAAACAAATTCCAATCAGGGGGAAGTGCTTTAAAACAAATTCAGCAGGGAAATTTTACATTAAAAACCCAAGGGTTTATCAGGGGGAAATGGGCCCATTTTCAACCAAACAGAAAGGGAAAAGTCCATTTTCACAAAATTTCAAGGCAAGGAATAAACCCCTTTTCAAAAAAAAATTCCAAGCAAGGAATGCCCATTCCAAAATTTTCACCCAAAAACTTTTCCATTAAACAAAAATTTTAGAAAAGGGAATGCCCTTTTAAAACAAAATTTCAAAAGGAATGCCCCATTTAAAATTTAAAATTTAAACAAAAAATTTTAAGCGGGGGAAATGCCTTTAACCCAAATTCGGGAAAAGGAAAATTTTGCCCATTACAAAACAATTCAGCAAAATTTTTCCCCTTTTAAAAATTAACAAAAATTCCCAGAAAAGGGAATGCCCCTTTTTTTAAAAAAATTCGAAAGAAAGCCCTTTTGGGGGAAATTTACATTAAAAATTCCAAGCGGGGAATGCCCATTCACAAATTCACCCGGGGGAATCCCCAAATTTAAACAAATTTTTGGGGGGAAATTTTGTTAAAAACCCCCAAACCCAAATTTTTCAGCAAAAAACGGGGGTTTGGCCCAAATTTGTTACAAAAATTCAGCCCAAGGAAAATTTTAAATTACATAAAATTCCCGCAAGGGGACTTCCATTCAAAATTGGCAAGGGAATTCCCCTTTAAAATTTAAAGGAAAATTCCCTTCCCAAAAATTTTTGGAAAGGTTTTTTTTTACACAAAAATTCGGCAAAAAATTTTCCTTTCAACAAAATTCAGCAAGAATGTCCTTTTACAAAAAATTTCCAGCTTGACTGAAATTTTTAAATTACAAAAAAATTCACCCAAGGAAAGGGGCCCATTCCCCAATAAAGTTCAGCCGGACGGGCCCATTTCCCAAATTTCCAGGGGAATGCCTTTTACAAAATTCAGCGGAAAAAAATTGGAAAAAACCCAATTTTCTCCGGGGAAATTTCCTTTTAAAACAAATTTTCAGCGGGGGAAATCCATTGCCAAAAATTAGCAAAAATTTCCCTTCACAATTTTGAAGGAATTTTAATTACCCCAAATTCAGCAAGGAATGTTCCCTGTTCCACAAATTCAGAAAGGGAATTTTTATTCCCAAAAATTTCGGGAAAGGAATGTAAATTAACAAATTCAGCTTTGGGGAATGTCCCCTTTTTTACAACAAATTAAAAAAAGGAATTTTTGTCCTTTTAAAAAATTTTTCAGAAAAGGGAAATGTCCAATTACAAAAATTTTCAGAAAGGAATGCCCTTTTTAAACAAAAATTCAGAAAAAAATTTTTTGTTTTTCACAAAATCAGCAAGGAAATGTCCAGTTACGCAAAAAATTCAACAGAACTTAAATTAAAACAAATTCAGCTCCATTACAACCCCAAATTCAGCAGGGAAACTGCCTATTACAACAATTTTCCAGAAAGGGAATGTAATTAACAAATTCAGCAGGAAAAATGTCCCAAATTACACAAATTCAAAAAGGAAAATGTCATTTTCACAAATTCAGCAAGGAAATGCCCATTACACAAATTTCAGCAAAGGAATGCCCATTAACACAAATTTCAGCAAGACTGTTTGAATTTACACCAAATTCATTAAGGGCAAAGGGAAGGAATGGGTCCATTTTTTTACAACCCAATTTTCAGCAAGGGAAAAAGGGTTCCATCACAAATGTCAAGCAAGGAAGTCCCCCATTAAACAAAATTTCAGCAAGAAAATTTTTCCCATTACAATTTATTCAGGCAAGGAATGTCCATTACGCCAAATTCAACAAGACGTAAATTACACAAATTCAGCTAGGAATGTCCATTACACAAATTCAGCAGGACTGTCTATTACACAATTTCAGCAGGGAATGTACATTACACAAATTCAGCAGGGAATGTCCATTACACAAATTCAGAAAGGAATGTCCATTACACAAATTCAGCAAGGAATGCCCATTACACAAATTCAGCAAGGAATGCCCATTACACAAATTCAGCAAGACTGTCAATTACACAAATTCAGCAAGGAAATGTCCATTACACATTTTCAGCAAGGAATGTCCATTACACAATTTCAGCAAGGAATGTCCATTACACAAATTCAGCAAGGAATGTCCATTTCACAAATTCAGCAAGGAATGTCCATTACACAAATTCAGCAAGACTGTAAATTACACAAATTCAGCTAGGAATGTCCATTACACAAATTCAGCAGGACTGTCCATTACACAATTTCAGCAGGGAATGTACATTACACAAATTCAGCAAGGAATGTCCATTACACAAATTCAGCAAGACTGTAAATTACACAAATTCAGTAGGAAATGTTCCATTACACAAATTTTTAGGCAGGACTGTCCATTACACAATTTCAGCAGGGAATGTACATTTACATTCAAATTCAGCAAGGGAAAATGTCCATAACACAAAATTCAGAAAGGAATGGTCCATTACACAAATTCAGCAAGGAATGTCATTACACAAACAAAAAAACAAAAAAATTAAGCAAGGAATGCCTATTAATACAAATAAAGCAAGGAATGCCCGTTTTGATTACACAAATTCAGCAAGGAATGTCAATTGGGAATATACAACAACACAAATTCAGCAGGGAATGAACATTACAAACAAATTCAGCAGGGAATGTACATTACACAAATTCAGCAGCAAGGAATGTCCATTACCACAAGTTCAGCAGCAAGGAATGTCCATTACACAAGTTCAGCAAGGATTCCATTAAAACACAAATTCAGCAGCAAGGAATGTCCATTTACACAAGTTCAGCAAGGAATTCCATTACACAAATTCAGCAGCAAGGGGAATGTCCATTACACAAAATTCAGCAGCAAGGAATGTCCATCACACAAATTCAGCAGGGCATGCCCATTACACAAATTCAGCAGGGAATGTACATTACACAAATTCAGCAGCAAGGAATGTCCATCACACAAATTCAGCAGGGCATGCCCATTACACAAATTCAGCAGGGAATGTCTGTTACACAAATTCAGCAGCATGGAATATCCATTACACAAGTTCTATCAGGACAAGTTTTAAAAGAAATTTAGCAGGGGAACTGGTTTGCATGGCACATAAATAAAGACTAAGATTTCAGTGGATTGTAAAAACTGTTCTTTATTTCTTCTTGTAGCCTTATATTTTCACAGATCATAGGTAAAAAGAATTAAAACAAACAATATTTTAATGCATCACAATATAATAACTTTACTAAAATCTATACATGATGTTTAAAAAGGAGATTGACATTAAGTTCTGCATAATTTGGTACAATTTTTGTACATACAATCCTTTTCCAATTTGTCATTCAAATGACTAGCATATCAGATCAGATTGCTGGCACTATTCCATTGGCAACTAAAAGTGAACTTTTTTCAAACAAACTTGCACTAAGATAATAATACTATTGCTAGATTTTTATCAATTCATTTTCATTAGAACTACAATCTATTTGTGGAATAAATCTATATGTATAGACTATATAATATGTAGAAAAACATCATCAACAACAATAACAAGAGTGATGGTGTGGGGGAGCGATTAACACATTGGACTTGTAATTTGTTAAGCGGCTGGGTTCAAACCCTGTCTGGGGCAAGCTGTTGTTTCATTGAGAAAGAAACTCTATACATTCATTGCTTAGTACTGTTTGGTTCCAGGAACAAATTCAAGAGTGTTTCAATAATCTTACAGATACCAACACAATCAAACTAAAATAAATTTGTATAAACTAACAATAACAACAACTACAACAACAGAAACAACAAAAATATCTTCACTTGACTTTCATTATAAGAACAAGAATCTCTGTTAAGAATTAAATGAAACGCTTTGATAGTCATTTATATGAGAGAGACAAAACTAAAAGTAATTATTTTCCAGTAGGAAAACCCAGAGCTTCTGGCTAAAATATGATAAAAAGTAATTACAGATTAATAGTGCTTCATTATCACATTGGGACAGAGCAATATGTAATGTGCTTTGTAATATGTTTTAAAGTTTTTGTTGCCTTTTTTTTTAAAAAGATTTATTCATATGCTTGGTATCTTATTTTCTGAATATCAGGGACAGAAATAATTACCAGATATAACTGGCTTTCTGTTTTTTTACACATAGAAAGGCAACGTCAGGTAGCCTTAAAAACTTTTTGAATTCCAGGCACAAAAAAGCATCGTTTAGCCTTAATGACTTTCTGTAATAATGCATCTGTATAGCTGTTCCTTGCACACAAGAATTCAATGTGCTGAACAGAAGGGTCCAGGAGCTAAAACATATAAACCATCAACCTTATATCACATTACCATAGTGGCCACTATTTATTTTCTTTGTTGAAGAGATTCTATAGATACATGTACATAAAATCTAAAAAATATTTTCTTTGTGAAAGAAAGCATCAAAGAGAAAGGTACCTTCTTAAATGTGCATATAGGGAATTGTAATGGATTTGGTGTTTAGACAACTTGCTTCCATTTAATGCCAGGAAGATTTCCTTGTCAGACTGTTAAGTCAACATAATGTATAATTACATGTTTTCATCAAGGAAATATATGTTCCTGGTAGGACTACAAATTATGATAATGTCAGAAAATCAGAAAAACTTCACTGTCTGAGCTCCATATATAAGATTTAATGATATAATCATTTAAACAGATATAAGATGTTTATTATGATGAAGTCTTTCAAAGATCTTACAGAAAGTGTGTCAAAAAAGAACATGAAGTTTATATAAACTCAGAGTGACATGCAGACATATTTGTAAATGATGTAAAAAAATTAGTTACTGGGAGTTACATGTATAATCTAAACACACAAATAATAGCCTTCTTCCTAAAAAATCTTTTTTTTGAATAAAAATTTGATGGTTCAAGAAAATCACGTGCGTTATCAAGGTTATTAATTCATAACAATTTACTACAAAGCAATTCATACCTTTTCAAGCCATCTGAAGACTGCAGTATTTACTCAGGCATAACATAGACCGTCTGCCCATTAGATTACATGTAATACTATATTATAACTTACATCAGACACTGCATCGTGGGGTTTGAGTCTTAATATGGCACTTAAATTCTGTAATGAGAGGCAACTTTCCAACTTTAAACTTTTAGACTATTGCAGTGGGGTTGGTTGTTTCC